>NC_135394.1:15032500-15167500 GCF_051989625.1 Stigmatopora argus
TATACATGCGCTGTCCCTTTAAGAAGCTACGTCAGTCAGGGTCTTAACAAGTTCTCCAATAAAAAAAAACAATAAAAGTCCGGGAAATTTGGAGCTTTTCTTTAGCCTAATAATTACTAGGGCATTAAGTATGACTGAATAGTCATTCGCAGTTTGTATTTAGGGAATTTGAGCAACGATTTAAATGGTAATTATCAATAACCTTCCGGGCGACCAAACGACCGAGTACCGTATTTGTCGCTCCATTTTTCGCTATAAGCGAGAAATTACGGTAGTTGGCATGATTGTGACCCATCAATACGCTAAAGTGAAAAGAAATGTCTTATAAAATTTGATACCCCGAATAAAAGAGCCCTGCTAACGACATTGCCAAATTTGCCTGCTTATAATCAAATCACTTCCATAAAATGAGGCTTGAAAATTGGTAGCGGGTGCTTAATTCTACGTTTAAACATGAGTTTCAAATCAAGCCAGGCCAATTCCGTGGATGTATATTGACACTGGTGGAATACATTTTTTTTTGTTTTGTCTAACTTTAAATAGAAGTGGAGTGGATTATTAAAAGCACATGTCCTGGACACGTGTTGCCATGACCACAAGCACGGCACCGATTCAACTGCACTCGCCTCAGTTTGGGGTGGTCGCTTTTATTCTTTAAAGGAAGTTGCAAAAACCACGCCACATTGAAGACATCAATCAGAACTAGACCTGACAACATACTCTATGTATATTATTTACTTTATGCAGCGTATATTAAATTCAATCGAATGGAGACTAAAAGGGTAAATTGGAACAAAACAGAATGTGGAATAAAATTGCAACGGCCAGATTTGGATACTTGTATTATTCCACCACAGAAAAAAATTCAAAGTATTTCCTAAATACCTCGGAATACAATGGGCTTAGTTGGCACGGTGGGCGAGCGGTTCGCGCATCCGCCTCACAGTTTGCGGTTCAATCCCCGGTGGCTAATGTCCTCCGCCTACAGCTCCGAGTTAGCTTCAGCACCCCCACCTGAACAGAAAAATGAATAAATTAACAATGAAGAAAAAAAATCTGTCCATACTTGTCCAATCAGTTATTAGTTGTATCTACTCAGTGAACAAATTAGCACGTAATGCTACTTATATCCAGGTAGCATATACAATTAGTAGTTACAGTAGGTGTAGCATACCAAGTATTTTATACAAAAAAAGAGTGTGGCTAATTTAGAGTATAAGTTAAACAAATAAATATAGGTTTAACCCTAAATGGGCAAATGTGTTCTATTGGCTACTTCAATTAAGAGAAATGTGATATTTTGCCTGATTAAAACAGATTGTCCAATCATTTATTAGTTGTATCTACTCAGTGAACAAATTTGGAATGAGCATGTAATGCTACTTATATCCACGTAGCATATACAAATAGTTATACTAGTTGTAGCATACCGAGTATTTTATACAAAAAAGAGGTCATTTAGTGTGGCTAATTTAGAGTATGAGTTAAACAAATAAATATAGGTTTAACCCTAAATGGGCAAATGTATTCTATTGGCTACTTCAATTAAGCGCAATGTGATATTTTGCCTGATTAAAACGGATGTGTCATATAAATACAATACAAATTCATGATAAATTATATTTAGTTTTGTTATACTTTGAAATTTTGGAGTTCTTTTGTTGTCGGGGCTCAGACTTGTAAGAATTTTAACTACTTACCACTACTGACGAATTTTACTGATTTGGCGAACACACCTGAACTATGCAAACAGTATCTAGATCATGGTGTACGTTTCCAAACTACAATAGAGAAACAAAAAAAACCCTGAAACTAACATGGCCACGAGCGAATCGACTCCGAGTATCGCGTTCCTCTAATATTTTCTACGACAACAGCGAGGGCAAATAGGAAACCAATCAATACGATCTCCAACTAATTGCGGACTAACGGGAAGGGATCGCCGTCGTCTTGGCGGTGACGCATTGCGAGCGAGTTGTTAAATGAGCAGTAGAGTGAGACGCTTGAAGATACGTACGTGTTTGTCGGCCAACGCACACGAATATGTGCGCCCCTCCCCCGTGCTGCCGAGGTTCTCCGAGTGGAGTGGTGAGGGGCGGAACGTGCGAGACGGCCAGACTGTCAACGGCGTGACCACTGGAGCGAAACAACGACTTGTCTCGTGTCTATTCTGTATGTGTGTGTGCCATAAATCTATCCAGAAGAACGGAAGGGTCCAGTTCTGGAAGAAAAAAACACAACATCAACCAACATTTTCCAAGTTCAAACCATGTCTCTTCCGTGACCGGATGATTCGCCTAAAGACGTTTCGCCGACGGACGTTTGACAGACGGACAGGTCGCCGAATGGACGTTCCGCCGAACGTTCATTCGGCCGAACGGCACAAACACAAATACTAGTATTGTATATACAAATACTAGTATTTAATCATTAAATGCTGTTTTCGGCTGGATTTGACCGAATTTGAGAGCATTTTGAGCCGTTTGGCGAATGGACGTATATAGACATTTTTTTGCCTTACCGCGACATCATCGCGACATTTTACCGAGGAATTCACTTCCCTGGGCTCGGTTCTAATGTCCAAAGAGCTCCAGTATTTGTATTTGATCATTAAATGCTGTTTTAGGATGGATTTGACCCGATTGCTGTCATTTCACGGCTCGGTTCTGCTACATCTGCCCGCCCAAGAGTGCTTATTCCCGGGCTGACATTGACGGTAGACTAATAAATTGAGAGTGATGAGCGGCAAAAGGAAATGAATCATTGATTTTTACTATAATTTGGACAACGCCGGCGGCGGGCCGGATTAAAAATCCTAACGGGCCGTATATGGCCTGCGGGCCGAGGTTGAAAAACTTGTACACACACGATCCCGGGGCGGGGCGAGCATGCGAATCCCGTTTCGGCGAAACCTCCGTTCGGCGGAACGTCCGTCGGCGAAACGTCTTTAGGCTAATCATCCGAGTACCGTCTCTTCGCTAGTTGTTTTGGAAAACCAAATAGGAATAGTAAAAACAAACGCATATCCATAGCTACAGTAATCCCTCGAATATCACGGTTTATGTAGACCAAACATGGCCGCGACAATTGAAAAATTGGGAAGTAGGGACACCCCTATTATATTTTTTTCCCTTAGTAAAAAGTAGAAAGAGTTGCTTCTGCTTACGAGTTTCAGCGTGGATTTTCACATTTTTATGAACTTTAAGAAAAGTTTCATGAGTGAAATTGCAAAGAAGTGAATTCGCGATAAGTGAAGACGCGATAATCGAGGGATTACTGTACTGTTCCAATGTCTCCAAGTTAAAAATTGTTAGCTAGTTGTATTGGAAAACTAAATCGGAATAGTAAAACCAAACGTATCTCGGTAGCTACAGTAATCCCTTGAATATCACGGTAATTGCAGACCAAACATGGCTGCGACAATTGAAAAATCGGCAAGTAGGGTCACCCCTATTACAACTTTTTTTTCCCTTCAGTGCTGAGTCGTAGTAGAAAGAGTTGCTTCCGTTTACAAGTTTCAGCATGGATTTTCACATTTTTATGAACTTAAAAAAAATTATAATAATTCTTCAGTGAAATTGCAAAGTAGTGAATTTGCGATAAGTGAAGACGCGATAATCGAGGGATTACTGTACTGTAAAAAAATCCTGTTAACTAATTGTATTGGAAAATAAAATCAGAATAGTAAAACCAAACGTATATTATAGCCATATTCATAGCTACTATTGCATCATCTCTAAATTCAAATCATGCCCGTAAGCTAGTTTTATTGGAAAACCAGATCAGAATAGTAAAACCAAACATGCCACATTCATAGCTACTATTGCATCATCTCTAAATTCAAAACATGCCCGTAAGCTATTTTTATTGGAAAACAAAATCGGAATAGTAAAACCAAATGAGCTATATTCCTAGCTACTGTTGCACTGTACAATATTATTTTTTACTGCGCATTTAAACATCTTAAATGGATTTTTGTGGATAGTTTTATACAACAGTGGAACGTTAAAAATTCAACATCTGGATGTGGGTTGGCCTTCCAATTTTTTTGGGGAACTCCAAATGATTTTTTCCACAACAAATCCAGCTGTACTTTAAAGTACGTATTTAATGAGCCACCTCGTAACCCAACGGAGACTAAACGCATACCTGTCAACCTCTGCCGATAACTGCCCTTATAAATGATTATGATTCCCCTTACAAACCCCCCAAAAAACCTTACAAACACCGTACGACGTACGGTGTTTGTAAGGTTTTTTGGGGGGTTTGTAAGGGGAATCATAATCATTTATAAGGGCAGTTATCGGCAGAGGTTGACAGGTATGTAAACGTGTTCTATGCCGAAATCCATGAACGCATTTTGGGTCAAAAAACCTGGCAATAGTTCGACTTTAAAAAGCTTTCCGAATTTCCCTTTTCCACCCAAAAATCAATTCTTAGCGTCCATTCCCAAACACTAAACTGCAAGTTGAAGTCTTTTCACAACAATCAACTCCTCCTTTTACGACAAAACCGCCATTTCCTGACACAATAGCATCATTAGCCATCAATTGAAAGCATGGAGGGGGGGTGCCGAAGCTCTAACGATTTACCACTCCACTACCCGAAAGCACTTCCCTACTACTTTTAGTCTTCAGAATCAAACCCCAACGAGTAAAATTTGTTGGAACGACACCCAATTTCCCAAAAGTGTGGAATCCTTTTGATCAAACACAGGTGGGAGGAGCCTATTATGACTACACAAAAGCTTCCGTCCACGGAAAACAGCTGATGAGCAACAAATGTTGGTTGGTGGCCATTCCCAGCGAGCCTGACATACTTTGATTTATGCGCTTTGTTGAAAAGAATCCCTTTCTCTTCCGCACAAAGCCCTTTGTTGTGCTCACACTTTGCTGGCTTAATCGACACTTCCGCTGATTCTCATTAATAAAACATACAGACGCGCTCTCCCGATGGGGCGGAGGGCCAGAAAACTCGGCTTGGATACGTTGCCCGAGGTGAGACGCGTGCTCTTGAAAACATGCATTTTAATATACACGCGCAAACCGTCAATCAAATGGAGCCCAGCTCGACGCCTTCGCAGTTAATAAGACTTCAAAAGCCGCAAAATGAGCTCGGGGGGGGGGACTCGTTTTTCAAGACCATGCAGTGTGTGTGTGTGTGTGTGTGTGTGTGTATATTTGCGTGTGTTGCATCATGTCCAGCTGACCACCTCAGATGGGATGTGACACGCAGGATGAATAATACAATAGAGGGATACCCGGACGTGTCCACGGCATCTGGGCCTGTCCGAGGGGAGGTGGGGGGGCTTGCTGTGTGCCCCACCCCATCACCTCATTCGGTAACTAATCAAGCAGAGACGTGCGGGATCAGACACACAAACACACTTTGGGGTAATTTGATTTTTATGAGTCCACACCCACTACTTATAGAAAAATAAATTGAATCCGATATTAAAAACAAAAAAATATGTAATGCATTTTACGGACTATAAGTTGCATTTTTTCATCTGGGACTGCAATTTTTCCTCACTCTGACCACAAAAAGATTATGTTGTGTTTATTAGTCTATGGCAAGGGTGTCAGACTCGGGTTGGTTCGCGGGCCGCTTTAACGTCAACTTGATTTCACGAGGGCCGGACTATTTTAGATATAATATTGAGTTGTTTTTTTTAATAAATGGATTAAAAGAACTGGATAAAAAGCCCTGAATATTCAGTTTTTTTATAGATCTAAAACAATGTTTATTTTAGCTTTTTTAAATATATTTTTAGATTTTACAAAATGATTTTTGAACTAAAAACAGAAAAAATGGATTAAAAAATTACAATTATTGATTTAAAAGGGGGAAAAAAATCAGGAAATGTAATATACATCTATTCGCTTCATTTTAATTTGATCCTAAAACAGAAAGTCAGCACTCATGATTTACTTTCCAACAAACCAAATAGCGCGTTTAAGCACAATTCTATGAACAAACAGCCTAATAGCAACAAAGACACAAAACAACTACCGTATTTTCACGACTATAAGGCTACAAGTCTTAAATTTTCTCCAAAATAGACAGGGTGCCTTATAATCCAGTGCGCTTTATATATGGACCAATACTAAAATTGTTATCACGATAAAATAAAATGAATCAGTTGATAGGGTAGACCGACTACTATTTTCCCGTAGACAAAGTACTGCGCAGTGACTGCTGGGATATGCAGTTCTTTTGTCAATACACCCAATGGATTGTGGCCTGTATACATGGGTACGTCCTTTGTGTGTTTAAAATAAAGAAATAGCACTCGTTACTGACACTGCGGCTAAAAATACGATGCGCCATATAGTCGTGAAAATACGGTAACTTGAAACAAGCTCGAAACAAAACCGCCTTAGCAAGACTGTCAACCAGAGATGAAACTTTAGCCAAAAACCAAATCAAAAGGCCTTGCCTAGACCCAACCCCGACCAAACCATGCCAAAAAAAAAAACAATATCATTTTCGGGTTCCACGGCTTTGGTATTCGTACGAAAAATTTCTAATCCCGAAAATTGAAAATGGCCTAAACAAAATCCCTAGAGAGCGCACCATGATTCCCCTTTCATATTTTAACAAAAGTCTCTGTGGCAAAATAGCAATTCTAATAGAGGTCCACATACCTGTCAACCTCTGCCGATAACTGCCCTTATAAATGATTATGATTCCCCTTACAAACCCCCAAAAAACCTTACAAACACCGTACGAGTCGTACGACTCGTACGGTGTTTGTAAGGTTTTTGGGGGGTTTGTAAGGGGAATCATAATCATTTATAAGGGCAGTTATCGGCAGAGGTTGACAGGTATGGGTCCAGGACCTTTGACGCAAGGCTTCTTCTGCTTTTGATATTCCGAAAAGCAAAAGATGAGGGCTGAGCCGAGGCTAGATCCAAACAATGAATGATTTATGCGCTGGGAAGCAGTCTGAGACTCGGGCAGAGAGGTTTGTTGCTATTTCTGATCGAGCCGCTGCCTCCGTTGTCTACCCGCGTCCTGACGGACCGACAAATAAAACGTAAAATACAAAGAAGTGAGGTGGGTGGGTGACAGACACAAAGAAGACGGGAGGACGAGGAAGCGGATGCATCTCGGAACAATGGAGTGGTGGAACAGGTTTTGACTAGAGCACAATTTTTTTTTTTCAATGGACCTGATGACAGACATATGACTGTATTTTTCTTTTTAACACATTTTCTCACCCTTGAAAGCTTTGGAAGATGACCAATAGATTTCAATGTGAGTCACTGTTTGGTTTCTCCTAAGCAGATGACTTCATTAAGGAGCAAAGACTTAATATATGCTAGATTTACCGTGTCATCATGAGTGGGCGGATGCGGAGATTTTCAAACAATGGAATGCTAAAGACTCCTGAACTAATGGGAAACAGATTCTCAAAGTTTTGGGCTCACAATAGAATATAATTTTTTTTAAAATCCTGATTCTAAGACCATTACCAGATGACAATGTGAAACATGACGTGCCCAATGTGTTGGGAAATCTAGTGACACACCTCAAATTCTCTGGAAAGTGTTCACAATTGCTTAATGATAATAGATAATTATCTGGTGGGAAAATTGTTACACTATTCACTAAGAGAATAGTACTAGGAACATATTTTAATAAGGCCAATTGTCTGTATTTCCTTATGGTTTTGACTCATAAGGGCTTACCAAATTCTGTCTTCTGGATTATGTACTCCACACTCGCCCTTCAAAAACAATAAAAAATGTTTTAGCAAATCGCCACTCTGTTAAAATTATTGTTTATTTTTTTTTCCATTTATTTATTTTTTACAAAAACGTTTTTTTAGTCTAAGTCCTCTGCTCATGTTACTAGACAACTCTGGTAAAATTGTCTACTAAATATTCAGTTCAACAGATTGTGCCATTCTACTGTTTTGATCAATATTGTTTCTAAATATCATATGTTAAACAAATGCTTCTATTCTTTTGGTGAGTTTCTTGAGCAATCTGAAAAATCTGACTTATTTTAAGAGGGAGGCGATATGATTTTTATTCATTTTAATGTCTTAAATAATTTCCATATGTTTTTTTCTCTTTTTTCCTCATATTTCATACAATATTGGCATAATTTGATCATTTTTTAGGGTTTAGTTGTAGTACCGGGGAACTTGGAACAGATTAGGACTTCCACATGCCATATTTGTCTACTACAATGCTAAAACTATTCCCAAATAACACCCCCCAAAAATCTGAAATCCAATCCAGGTGTAAATCACTATAAATAAAAGCAACGACGTCAACAAAGAACTGCCCCCGTTGCTCCAATACCATCGGAAGTATCACGTCTAGGCCTGAGAACATGTCCCGAGTGCCAACAAAGTCTCGGCCTCCCTTCCAAAATGGCAGCCCCGTGACTTGGACCAGACCGGACCAGCATCGGCGGATGAAAACGGAAGGATAGACGGCCAGGAGGAAAAAATGCATACTGTACGGAATTGAACCCAACCTGACGGCTCAGTGGAAAGGGAGCTTTTAGCGCTCTTTTTGTCCTTGGGTTAGCTCCTTCCTACTCCCCTAATAAAGCAACAAGAGAGTCATTGAGCATTGCCAGCTCGGCTCCTAAATCAGTGTGTGTTTTCGCTTTCACCCCCCCACCTTCCGTCCTCCCGTAAAGAGAGACGGACTACACTGCTACCCATCCACTGCTCCACAAAAGAAGGAAGTGGGCACACTTGCCGTTTTATTGTCCATTGACTGCTCCATTTCAATGTTTACGGTTTTGGCGTCCTGTTGACGCGGGGTCTTTTACGCGTCTTTCTTCAGCAGACGAGAAAGAACGGCATTCGCTCGCGACTTTTGAAGATCTAGAAAGGTTTCACGATGGGGAAAAGCAGGCTACCTGGGACGTCTTTCTTGGAAAAGAACAAAAAATCCTCACCGAGGGTACATTTGAAGGCGCAGAGGACCAAATGTGAGCATCAACCTTCACAAAAAGCGTATTTGAATACCTCGGAATCACACTTGACTCTCAACTTGTCTTTAAACGACAGATACAAAAAAACATGCTGAATAAATTTCAATTTGTCCAATTTTAGGGTCATTAGAAACAATCGAACTAAAATTATATTTTGAACCAGAATCCTATCACACATGACTCACTACCTAAAAAGTTGGTCATCAGCCTGCAAAACAACACTGAAACCAATTGAAACCCTTTATAAGCAAGCTCTGAAATTATTGGACCAAAAGCCCAAAACGAACAAACAATGTCAGTTAAAAACAAAAAACACGAACGCTGGAACTGTAACAATCCTGTTAAATACGCAGATGCCACCTTACGTTCCAAAATCTTCCAAGACAAAGCTCCTCCTCCTCCGCAAGATTTTATACAAAAAAAATTCCAACACATCAACAATGGCTGGCTCTAGAGGTGAATGTGTAGTTCCCTTCAAAAAGAATGCATTCTGCCAAAGCACCTTCATACCTGGAACTCAATACCAATTAACATACGTAAACTCCCGTCTATGAACCTCTTGGCCAATCATCTTAAAGCCTGGCTGTTAGACCAACAAAAATTGCGATCGCAACGCTGTCTAAAACTGCCATCGTTTATCTTCAACCTACACAAGGGACTAAAGATGGAAATAAGCCCTCGGCTACAATATCACATATTTACATATTACATGTTCATTACCATGAATATAAATATGTTCACGAGTATGTGCGGTCCCTTTTTATTAAATAAATCCAACTCAAACTCAAGTTTTGAGGACAAAACTTTGCACAAACGCTGCTTTTTGGGGGGGCCTCTCCAAAGACAAACTTGCCCACATCTTCACTTTCTCGCTTGGGGAATATTTTCCGTGTGCAATGCCAGGAGGCTATTTGACTTGGCACCCCTGGCGTGTTTGACTCCAGGTCCCAAAAATGTGTGCGCGCATCTGAGAGAGGTTCTTTGAAAAAAAAAAAAATCCCACAGAGACCTCCCACGCTGCACGCTGAAAAGCAGATGGAAAAAGCTTAACACTGCGGACAGCTGGCTTAATCGTCCAACGCGGCGGTTGCTGTAATTGTTTCAGAACGTTGACATTCGTCAACACTTACTTACGAGAATGGATTGAAAACATACCCAAGTTTTTCATACTTCCAGAAATGTCAGAACCATTTTCATAAGATCCTGTAGAGGGGAATTAGATATGTGTTTGCTGCTATTAATGCTGATAAAACGCCAAGGTGTGGCAGTAAAAGATCCAATTTCAGTGCCGTTGATGGCCATCCATCTTAAAAGCCAATGAGTCAAGTAATGCTACAACAATCAAATCGGGACATACTGAAACATTGATATTGTGGTGGACAAAAACGGTACTGCAGCCAAGACTAATAAACTACAGACGCTCCCCTACTTACGAACGAGTTACATTCCGAGCGATTGTTCGTAGGGTGAATTTGTTCGTAAGTTGCTTCAGTGCTATATTTTGTATTATAATTTATGTTTAAGGCCTATATAAGTATATTGAAGGTTTATATAAGTGAATTTGTATGTTTAAGGCTTGTATAAGTAACCTGCATTGGTTTGTACTGAATTTTTTTTAATAAAATGGAGAGAATACGTACACTAATCCCTCATTTTTCGCGTATAATGTAGACCAAACATGGCCCCGATAATCGAAAAACCGCAAAGTAGGTTACTACATACCATACAACGTTTTCGCGCCTATACTAAAAGTACAACTAACAAGAAGTGTATTGATTAAATATCAGTTACAGGCATGTGAAAAGAATATTATGTATTCACATCTAAATATAATCTATAAATAAAGAAAATACTTTAAATTCTGTACTCACAGGTTATTGGAGCTTTAGTCGAAGTCCTCTTCATCAGATTCAAAAGGCATTTTTCTTGTACAGATATTGCTGCTGTTGTTTTTGAAGCGGCAAAGTGAAGGATCACAGTAATGAAGTACACAACCATTACCTTTTGGATTGCCGGTTACGTGCTTCACCATTGGTGAGTTATCGTAACATTGTTGCATAACAATCAGAAGAGACAGAGGCTAAAGTAAAGACACCAACATTAGCAAAGCTCATGTGAACATGCAATACATTTTTAACAAAAAAACATGTAATATATCTTTTGGTATTGCGTTGACAGTATCCACAAAGACGATTTTATTCCTCCATCTCGTTTAATTGTACTTACCTTACACCACCAATATTATTTATTATCATTGTGAAATGAATACCAAACTTAGTTTACTTGGCCTACAAAGCTGTGACAACCTAGACGAGATAAAGAACGGAGCTCACGATTGGCTGATTGATAATGCCATTCTCCCACAAGGCTTTTTAAAGCTTTAACTTTCAGAATATTTCTAAAAAAAATGAAGTTGGTAGTTGCATTCCAATCGTCACTGACTAGAATGTTCGCTATCACGTTTATCAACAATAATAATCTTTAAACCTTCTTTTATGGTGGTCGGCTTCTTTTGTTGCCGTGACATAAAAGACGAACAAAGACCGGCGTTTGAACTCACGTGATAACATCCGGCAATAAGCACATTAATGTGTAACAATTATTGCGCCATGAAAAGAAAAACGGTTCTATATAACAACACTGTACAAAAAGTCCTTATCTACCGTTTGTGTTTGTTGTAAAAAGACCGGCTTAGATTATATAAGGTGTGTCGCTAAGAGACATATTTGAGTTATCTTTGTGGCATCACCTTGGAGGTTAGCGGAGAGGACACATTGCGCTCGGAACAATAGATCTTTAGTGTATGTGTGTGTTTGTGTGTGTGGCAATGTTTGAGATAAAACATCCGTCCGGAACATTCCTTCATAAACTGGCTTGATTCATTAGTCAGGAATCCTTAACCCGGAGGTATAATAAAAAGCAATATGACACATCTGTCAAAAAATACTGTTTATATTGTCTCAAATGAAGGCGTGTACCAAGTCTCCCCCAGGCGTTTCATTTTAACTCACTGCTTCCATTTGAACATTTTTTTAGGATTAACCAGTGTTCTTCTTAAGGGCTTGTGGGAATTCACACTTTGCATAATAGTTTTTTTTCACTACATCTTACACTAACAATGGATTTCTTTTCAGACTAATGGGATTGAAAATGCAAGAGCTGCAGATAATGAGTGATTTTACGCAATGCTGTATGATTAAAGTAGTGTATGTGGTTATACACATTGCAAAAATGACAACCTAAATAAAATTGTGCCTCATTAAATATTTTTCTAGAGTTGCAGTTAATGTTGCTTCAATCAAGGAATGTTAATCATTTTATGATTTTTTTAGAAGTAGATTGGAAATTAAAAGCACCCAAAAAGGATTTAGTGATGATTAATCGTGCAAATTATCTTAAGATGAGACGCGTGAAATTTTTAATATTAGACACCTCAACTATGAGAGACAAAATGAGAAGAAAAATGAAAATCAGTGGGGATTTCGTTGTTAAAATTAACAAAAAAAATCGTTAAAGGCGATGTTTTTCGATCTTGTCATTCATAAAATTAACAAATACATACAAAATACAACACTGTCTTTAAAAAGGTAAATACTATAGAAATAATAATAATTTTACAGCATTTGGTATGCAAGGTTATCATGTTTTATTGGCATTAAAGTTTTTCTAAGTAAAAATAAAAACTAAGACCTGCCCTAAATCCATTTAATCAGAATGCAATATATTAAAATTTGGCTATTATTAAATAGAATATCTTTGGAAAATGAAGATATCTAGAACGCCGTTTTTTTTGGACTGTTTCCAATACTAATTAATTTGTTGACTTGACCACCATAGTGTACTTTCGTAGTACAATTGTATTTTTTGTATTGCGTTTTGGTAGGGAGGAATATTTAAAATGATTCTGTTCTGGGTGTCAAACAGCCTGAAACATGCAAATGTTGAAAAAGCCAACTGAGACTTGCGTGCTTATTTTGGAGGCCTTCAGGGAGGTTTTGTGTGCGTCTGTCTCTGCGGCGCATCAGTTTGTTTAACTTTGCGGCCAGAGAAGGCTCCGACGTGGAATCGCTCCCCGCTAACTGAGTGACACCGAATTCCTCGGCATTCCACGGCGGTTTGCCGGCTAGCTTTGATGTAAAGAGGCGAGGCTGGCCCGAAGGTCGAAATCCTTCCGATCGTGGATTAAGTAGAGCGATTGAAAATATACTTTAAAGTTGGGCCAGATGCACTAAGCCGGTGGTTTTCAAAATTCCAACTAAAAAATATATATATATATATATTTACAACCTGAAAAATACTGAGCTCTCTAAGGACCACTATTGCAAGCAACATTAGCAGTTCAGTAGGCCTGTAATGGCGAAAATGTATTATTGGTATATAAGTGTACTTAGGGGGAGTGAAAGGCAGTTTAAAAATAATAATAATAATTTTGTCTTCAAATCTTACTGTTTCCAAAACACCTGCAATGGTGAGTGGGCAGCCAGCCTGCCCTGTATCCCCCAATGTAGTATATCACAGGTGTCAAAGTGGCGGCCCGGGGGCCAAATCTGGGCCACCGCATTATTTTGTGCGGCCCGAGTAAGTAAATCATGAGTGCCAACTTTCTGTTTTAGGATCAAATTCAAATGAAAATTATAGATGTATATTATATTTCCTGATTTTCCCCTTTTTAAACCAATAATTGTAATTTTTTAATCATTTTTTTTTTGTTCAAAAATCTTTTTTTAAAATCTAAAAATATATAAAAAAGCTAAAATAAACATTGTTTTAGATCTATAAAAAACTAAATATGCAGGGCTTTTAATCCAGTTCTTTTAATCCATTTATAAAAAAAACCAAAGTGTACACGCCCTCTATTGGCCAATTTGGAACCTACAGGCAAAAATAAATCCGAATTTAATTAATCTAAATCACATGTGTCAAAGTGGCGTCCCGGGGGCGTCATTTTGTGTGGCCCGGGAAAGTAAATAATGAGTGCCGACTTTCTGTTTTAGGATCAAATTAAAATGAAGAGTATAGATGTATATTAAATTTCCTGATTTTCCTTTTTAAATCAATAATTGTAATTTTTTAATCCATTTTTTCTGTGTTTTTAGCTCAAAAATCATTTTGTAAATTCTAAAATATATATTTTTTTAAAGCTAAAATAAACATTGTTTTACATTTATAAAAAGAACTGAATATTCAGGGATTTTAATCCAGTTCTTTTAATCCATTTATTAAAAAAAATCTAAATATTATATCTAAAATGGTCCGGCCCACATGAAATGGAGTTGATGTTAATGCGACCCGCGAACCAACCCGAGTCTGACACCCTTGTAGTATATGATATTATAACTGTCTTCCAATCGAGTTTGAGAGAAATTATTCGCTCCCAGTCAAAATGGATTGGTTAAAGGTTAAATGACAAAATTAGAGGTCATCTTATTTTTCCAGTCGTGTGACAATGATTTTCTTATGTCGTCAGATTCCGGTATACATCAAGCTATCTGCCCGTTTGAGTCATTCATTGACTTGGGAGGCTTTGGGTGAGTATTTTTTTTCTTTTCTTTGGGTAAACTGTTTAACTGGAGGTCATCTGAGCGTAAAGACACGCAGACTGGACGCATGTAATGGTCCTAACGGACCAAGAGAGACGGCGAGGAATCTACTGCTTCCCTTCAGGGAGGAAACAGCCTGGAATAATAATAGTGGAGAGGAGGCAAAAGGAAAGCCACTAATGATAGCAGACAATGCAAGAAAGAAAAGAAAAATAAGTCACTGCCGCAGTGTCTTCCCGGCAAAAACACTAAAACAAGCACACAAACAAACAAAAGTACAGACATACTTAACAGACACAAACGCAAATATACGTCACCCCACGAACACACACAGTAAAACCAACAAAGAAGAGTCACATTAACACAAGAGACACAAACACACACAAACATGAAATGATCCACATTGACAGACTGCAGACACTAAAAGAACAACACACCCACACCATGCACTTACACACAAGTCTAATTTACAGTTAGTGTGTGGTCGGATTATTTTCAGGTATTCCAAAGTAATGATTTACAATGACACGCTGCAGACGTGCAGTGGTTGCACTTACTTAACTTAACTTAGAGATTTCATAGCTGTCAACTTATACGTTACTCATATTTTAGACGTTTTTTTATCATTTCAAAGTGTGTGGGATTTTTCACTTTTTTTTTTAAAGTACAGACGCTCCCCTACTTACGAACGAGTTAGGTTCCGAGCGATTGTTCATAAGTTGAATTTGTTTATAAGTTGATTCAGTGCTATATTTTGTATTATAATTTATGTTTAAGGCCTATATAAGTATATTGAAGGTTTATATAAGTGCATTTGTATGTTTAAGGCTTGTATAAGTAACACGCATTGGTTTGTACTGAACAAAACATTTAATAAAATGGAGAGAATATGTACAGTACTGTATAGAGAGAGAGATTTATGTATTAGAAACTGGCCGAAAGAAGCGATCTAACGACGATTGCAGTTTTCTTCTTTTTCTCATCATAAATGATGCGGTAGCACTGTATGGCATCATTGAATTGATTTGCAAACTTTGTGCAACGTTCAATATTTGGGTCTTGCTGCTCGATCTTTCTGTTTATAAATGGTACTCACGGTCGAACAATTCAAGTTGTATATGTGCAACGCTCACCACTCTCACGCGCATCAAGCTTCGTTATTATTGCCACTCGTTTCAAATGAAATGGCTTGCCTCTTCCTTGCAACTCCCTCAATAGAAGCCTTTCGCTTTTTACCAACCATATTCAATAATGGAAATTTTAGACTTTTAAGTGCGCCCTGTGAGAGAAAATATGTACTGCGTTTGCATTTTTTTAAAATCCCTTAATAAGGGGAATTACAATCATTAATAAGGGGAGCATGAGATTTGATGACGTACATTGATGGGGAAACAAAAGCAGCGCAGTATTTCAGCACATTTTTGTTTTAATACTAAAAGTCCTCTAAGGCAGCAGTCTGTGTCCACATGTTATTCTAACATTTTTTTGCAGTGAGGAAATAAAAAGGATACAAAAGGTGTTTTGTTGTGGGCTACAAATGCGATAAGACGGCCTGTTGGTAGCGATACAAACTTATAATAAAAAATACGCCTTGTACAATAATTCATTTTGCCCTTCAAGTATGCTACTATCCAAAGTGACTAGTGTAAAAGTTGGCAGAGGAAATTCAATTATTCACATGTTAAGAAAGGTCCAACACAAAAAAAATGAAAAAAGAATACAGTGGAATTGAGGATTTAAAACATTTGCAAGTGTACAGAGGGACATTTGGACTTTTTCGATGGCAAATGCAGAGCTGTCAAACGTCAAAAATCATATTTCGTAGTAGAATTTTCAGATTTTGTGACCCTTTTTCCAAGTTGCAATAACCAGCGACGTGTACAAAAATAAAGGTCAAGATTTTTGAAAATATTCCCTTTTTTTCCCCAATAGTTAATTCTTGCAAAGAAATGAAAACAAAAAACAACAGCAAGTCAACTATTACTCACGTTTTGGTTTTAGCTAACAGACGTTAAACTTGCTAAACTTATTTAGAATATGATGTTGCGTTTTAAAATGAATTGTTATGGTAGATTAAACATTTTTTTTCATGTAAATTGCCTAAAAAACAAAACAAAAACATGGTTTGAATTTTTTTGTTGTAGTTTTGATACAAAAATGCCTATTTAAACGTTAGCAAACTACGGATGATTCGTAGTATTTGGCAGCTCTGCAAATGTCAAACAGGCTTTTTGTACTTTGTACCCACGTTTAAGCAAATCCATGTTAGCATGTTAGAATTTATCTGTGGATGTAAACGTGTCAAATGATTAACAAATTCTTCAAAGAAGCAGCAGTTTTGTAGCAGTTCAAAAGAATTCTGAGGGCAGACGTGGACCGAAAAGTAAACATATGTGAAAACTACTCAAATATTTTCGAAATGATGCTATTTTCCAAACAGTGTGGCAATTGTTTCCATCATTTTGGAGAGATAAGTTATTTTCCACAGTGCCGTCCGTATGAGCTCGGCACAAACTTAGCTGCTTTGGTTTGCTTTTCCACTTCCAAATAGCACGTCACATTGAGACTGTCACTCATAATTAAGGAAGCTAACATTTGACAACGGGGAAGAAGGAGGCTTTCTTCCAAACATGTCTTTCGTCGATTTCAATCCAATTTTAAGAATAAATCAAGCTTTTCAGGGACGGTGGTCATCCATTCAAAATTCATGTGCGATCATAAGGTTAAAAACATTTTTTTTTTAAATCCCCAAAGCAAAATATATACCAGATTCACTTGTTTAAATTTGTTGCGATTATTTTTAAACTAAATTAATTTGATCTCATTGAGAATTATTTTCATTTTTAGTAGTCAAGGCTTTTTTTAATTGTTTTTTTTTTCCAAAGTATTTTGCCATTATTACCGTTGTAAAAATAGTTTTCTTTCGTAAAGTTGATTCATTTGAAATTGATTAACTGACTACACGTTTCCGTAAATTTAAGAGCCCTATTATATGTAAATGTATTTTATTTTTTATTTTTTTAAGTATTAAAATTTAAAAAAAATGTGCATGAAAACCAGGATATTTTGAGTATTCTTTGGTTGAGTGGGATACGCTAAATTTTGCTACATTCTCGTATTGAAACCCAACAAATGAGAAAAAAAAAACAGAAGTAAAATAGCAGGCAGCATGGCTGATTTTAAATGCTACATAAACATAAGAAATTTGGGGGAAAAAAACAAAACAAAACTGAGGAACATCAGTATGTCTATTAACAATATCGAAAAAGTGTCGCTAACTCAAGTTGTAAATGCCATACTAGCACAAAAAACAACATATGTACACAAATCTAAACAATATTTACACACGACTAATGCAATTCTGCTTAAGTTAAAAGGTTATCATGGGACGACAATCAATCAGCTTTCTGTAACGGCACCCAATTTTCCAATTTGCCGTACCTTATGGGCCATAAATAAAAGCGCGTTCTGAGACGGTATGTATTTTCTAGAAAAAAAAGAAGAAGAAAAACATTGGCGTGAGCCCCTTCTAACAGAAAAACCACCATCGGGCCAAGACATGAGAGTGCGACTCCTGCGTGACTGCTGAGCGAAAGAGGAAGACTGGAAGTGGCAGCGAGTGAGGAATGTGTTGAAAAACAGTTTGGAGATGACCTTCAGGCTCTGTCCTGCGACTGCGAGTCTCGGCAAGAGACAATGACAGTGCAGGAAAGTATTTTTCCTTAAGGCGGCGAGTCGAAAATATCAATCGGGGCCAACGCAGTCGTGTATATTAGCTTTATATGGTATGTCCGTTCAAATGCCAAACATGTGGCTCGCCGGCCGAAAGTGGCTCCCTAGGGTGTCCGAGTCGGCCTGCTGGACATCCAATCCATTTTGTCTTGCGCCCTCAATGGCGACAAGTTAAAAAAAAAACTGGTTTGACTTCCATGAGATTTAGTTGGCATTAAAATGGACTGTGAACTAAACTGAGTTTGAAATCCCGCTATAAAAAATGTTTTAAAAATTCTTTTGTTTGACATTTTTGAAGTGGGACGTCTACGCTTGAAGTTGATTGGCGGGCGAAAAATCCAGCTGGGATACTTAAACAGCATCAAGACAATCAAAACAAGATTGACGGAGAAGGGCGTAAAAAAATGAAATCGCCGTGAGTCAAGGTGTGAGGTCGAAACGTGTGCTGACGAGTTCATTTGCGAGCCAGTCCGAGGTTGGAAAAGCGCACCTGATTGCAAAATAAAATGTTCCATGAAAGTGTGATTAAAAACAGAAGTGAGGGAATTATCCAGCATAAAGAGTTGGACATCTGTACAAACCATTAAAAATTAAGAACCATAAAGGCTCATTCAAGAGTCAGGAATGGAGTTTTACAGTGTGCAAATGAACCATCAAACACTTTGCGGTTCATCCATTGAGACTTCCTGCCGCAACACGTGCCAAGTTGTTTCTTTTTTTTGTTTTTTTTCCTCGCTTCGACACCTGGCGGTCTCGTCTTCACGTCGCCATCTTTGGGGCTACGCGTGCTTCCTTTGAAGGAGCTGGAGGTCAGCACGCTTGCGGTGCTTTTGTTTAGGTTTCAAAGCCAGCTAAAAAGTGAAAAGGAGACCACCGTGTGTGTATTGCGAGTTTTAGCATAAGCCAGGGTTTAGAAGAATATGACGTCTTCCTTGTTGAGGTCTTCTGTGTTGACGTCGTAGGGCGGAAGCGGCGAGCCGTGGCCCAGGCCGAAGCTTTGCAGCGGCACGTGAGCTGGGAATTGGAAGGGCGTGGTGGTCTGAGAGTTGGCGCAAGGTGGCGGAGGGGGTGGCACGGGGGGCTTCTGGATAGTTGCCGGGTGGTTGCCGCTAATAAGGCCGCTTTGGGAATCTGGCCCGGAAGCGTCGGATGGATTTTGCTGATGATCTGATGGTTTGATTTGACAGAGGAACAATTAAGAGTCAACTTACGTCGAACTCGGTCGAGGTGGAATGGATCTGTCGGCTATCGTGTTTTTTTGGGATGCCATCTTCCAATCAGGCACATAAAGGACTATTAAATTGTCTGTCTACTGCCGTGGCCGGATGGACTCTGTGGGGCAAAATGTCTTTGCCAAAAGGTCGCTTTGAGAACGCCCCAAAATTGTGTTTCTGATTACACTGGAGCCCCATATGCTGTATTTGTGGTTTGATAAACACAAAACCTTTCCCTCCACTTTTATTTATTTATTTTATAGGGGAACCAACCTGTAAAAAACCTGCACAAGTGTTGGTTTGACCCCAATAATCAAAAATCCACTGTACAGTAATCCCTCAAATATCGCGGTTAATGTAGACCAAACATGGCCGCGATAATTGAAAAATCGCAAAGTAGGGTCACCCCTATTATAACTACTTTTTTTTCTTCAGTGCTTAGTCCTAGTAGCAAGAGTGGCTTCTGCTTATGAGTTTCAGCGTGGATTTTCACATTTTTATTAACTTAAAATAAATGTTTTAAACTAATTTATAGCAGAAAAAATCGCAAAGAAGTCAATTCATGATAAGTGAAGTCGCGATAATCGAGGGAAGACCGCATTGGATAGTTTCATTGATCCATATCATTGCTAGTAATAAAATATTCATAATAATGGGACGAAAACTTCACTTCTATCATTAAAATATTATATCAAAAAAGGTCAACGTCACGACAGTTGAGTTTGTTTTTTTTAACTACACAGCATTTTACCAAAACGGACATGGTAACTTTTATAATTCAACAAAAGCACAAAAAAGTAGAACTTGATAGTAAATTAATTAAAGAAAAACTTCACTTCTATCATTAAAATATTATATCAATAAAGGTCAACATCACGACAGTTGAGATTTTTTTTTTTTACTACACAGCGTTTTACCAAAACGGACATGGTAACTTTTATAATGCAACAAAAGCACAAAAAAATTAGAAATTAATAGTAAATTAATTAAATCAAAGCAAAAAAAAGCTTTTCTGTTGAGCCTGGCGATAATGTTCATTTTACTTTACTTCCTATCTTCTGGCACACAAAACTCAACATTGAAGAAAAACACAAATACCTCCCGAGTAACGATGACTATTTTTAATCCTCGGTTAGCTTTTGTTGCTTTGCTTATGCTAATCAAGAAAAATAAAAGGCAAATGTTTAGTTGTTAAATCCCTTCCTGATCTTTTTATTGTTCCTGTAACAGCACATCTGATTGTCGGAGTGAAATTAATCACTAAGTTTAATATCCAACGGATGGATATTTATGTGGAAAAAAATGTCTGAAGAGGAACAAAAGGCGGGTGGGGTCTGTAAACGCGGGAGTAAAATTCAAAGAGCCGCGTTTGCCGTGTGATCGAGTGCGTGTGTTTGTACCTCCGTGATGATGGAAGGAGGGGGGCAGGGGGGACACAGACAGCGGCGGTTGTTGGTGGGGGCTGACCGAGCGCTTGGCTTTGAGGGCGTTGTCGTCACGCGCCGACAGCTTCAGGGGGAGAATCTGCTTCATGTCCACCGAGGCTGTGGGATAACGAGAAGGAAGATTAAGCTTTGTTTTAATGTGACATTGGATTCCGTCCCCAAATTGAGACGGCTCGGCTTCTCTCATTATTTGATAAAGCGCGAGGCCGAGCCCATTTGAAGGACGAACCCGATTTTGACAAGCCACTTAAAAGATAACGCTGTTCGACAGAGTTTAGTTATCGCACACGAGGGCAGAGGAGAATGTCTTTTTTCCGTGTGGGGGTGACAAAATTCATGAATTAAAATGACTGTCGTTGTATTTTTCCCCGTACAACTAAAGTAAAATATACTGAGCTGGGTATTTAGTCATTTTCAATCGAGGGCAGAGTAATGGACTCTCAAATCATCGAACTAAGTGCAGCTATTGATGAGCCTTCTCGCGGTAGCATAAAAAAAAAATACATACATACATGTACATATACATATATGTGTGGGTGGGTGTGTGTGTATATTAGTGAACAAAGATGTGTTTTTTTAACCGTAGTTGCATTTGCTACTCTTTAAAAAAAAACATTATTAATGAATTGACAAAGTAAAATGTAATTGCTATTTTTTGACAGATTTTTGGACAATTTTTATTCTAAATCTAGCCTGGCAATCTGTTGTGATCTTGCAGAATTTTACACTTGGGTATACATAGAACCCAAAATCAACTACGACCTCCAGAAGCTAACTCAGAACCTCCAGGCAACAATAAGACTGCAATTAATAAATATATGTATATGTATATATACACATTATAATCAATCAACCCTGTTATTCCATACCTAGAATATACCTACCAAATTTCAATGTCGTCTGTCCACTTGTAATAGTAGAGTAGCATTTTAAGACTGCAATTAATAAATCTAATTAGCCCTGGGACAAAGATATTCAAAAATCCAGCATACATATACATGGCAGAATATATCTCCAAAATTTCATTACCATCGAAAAATAAGAGAGGAGTACTTATTTCATTGAATTTCCTCCCCAAGAAGAATAAAGTGAGTAAGAATTTGAAATGTTCCTGCGGGGTGTCAAAAAAGTCACCAATTTATAAAAAGATCTTTTTAAGTGCTTTAACAGCGAGCAGAATGCACTGAGGGGAACTTCCAGTAATACTGGGGAGGCACATTTTGGACTAAAAACAAATCTGACAACCTCTGTTTATATTCTCATTTCTAGCAACAGGCCTTCATTCCGGACTCTTCCAGTAAGACTTTGATGAATAGCCTGAGATCATCTTTTTAGCTGCCTTTCACACTAGCGCATTGCCTCCATTTGTCAAAATCAGTTCACATTGGAAGAAAGAATCCAGAACCAATTTTCATCCGTAGAATGCATGTTTATAAAATTCCAACACTATATATTGCTAGTAGAGAGTTTTGCAGTTACGTTTGTGGATAATGTTAGCATACTGTCAACGTGTTGCGTTCAAAGTGTTTGAGGCAAACCTAGTGAAAGCAAAATCCTATGTCTCCATACTTAGTCACTCACGCCACATAATTTTAAACTCCCTTCAAGATGAAATATTTCTTGGCGGTGGATTTCAAACAAATTTCCCCATAAAAATGTGACTTATTCCCCAGTGCGCTTTTTTCATCTTTATTCCACATTGTTTAGCTACAGTGACCTCAAGTCGACATACGAGTGCCCCGACATACGAGCAATTTGAGATACGAGTAAAATTGTGAGCAAATATTTATCTTGAGATACGAGTCAAATGTTGATATATGAGCATACAGCGGACGCGAGAGGCTGCTCATAAGAACATCATGGGCACTGTCTTTCCCGTCACAACTCCCTCGTGTAATGTCTCTGCGAGCACTGGGCGGAGCGTTGCATTTTTTTTCAGTGTTTTTTTTTCCCGTTAGTCATTGCGAATGGCGGAGCAATCGCTAATACGAGAGGAGTATATACTACTTCTCGTTGGCAAGTGGTCGTGCGTTATCCTATTGTGAGGACATTTGTGTGTATCATTTTGGGAATATTCTGAAGGGAAGACAAAAGCAAACAACCCACGATAGGTTGCATCTGAAAGTCAGGGTAGAGGTGGGGCAAATAGAGCCAACCCGGGAGAAGAAAGGTATCAAAATTTAAAACAAAATTAGAAGCAAGTTTAGTGTAAGGTTAGATTAAACTTATTTTTGAGTGTGTCTGCATCATAATCTAAGTTCATTTAAATTTGTTTGTCTTATATTACGAGCGCGTTGCCGCGCTAAAAGTATTTTTTTCTTGAAAAGATAAGAGGAAACTGCAATTATCTTTAACGAAAATGTTGATTTAAAAACAACTGTATTAACTTCAGCGCCATAACCCAAGTGTATCTCTATTTTTATTAATTTATATGCGTATATGCCTTGTCAGGAAAGGTCCTTTAGATGTGTGTTCACGTGAGTTTCTCTGGCTAGTTTTATGACGAGATGTTTTTTCCCCCAAAATAAACCTCATGTGTCACCGTCATTCTGGGAAGCTTAAAAGTGCGTGAGAATGTTTTCTGTTCTTCCAAAGCGCCTGGCTGACTTAAGCAGGTTCCCATGGCAAATATCTTATCGTGAGATGTCCTGTGGCTCACCTTGCTAGATGCTGATTGTGTCAAAAATTTTGCTTGGCTGCTTACCAGTGCTATCTGTGCGCTGCGAGGCCTTTAGACTTTTCCCTCCCTTGCCTTTGCTGCTACTGCTGCTCAGGGCGGCCAGCTTGGTGGGGATCTGCTGCTGCACCCCCACTAATTTGTGCTGCTGATTGGTGGTGCTGAAGAGGTGCAAGGGCACCTCGGTCTTCAACGGCAGGGTGGAGGAGTTGCCGTCTCGCCGCAACGTCACTTCAGGCCGCTCGGTATAGTCGGCCGGCGCCACTGACATGCTCCCACGCGCCAGGGGCTTGGGGGCCGTGGCTGTTTCGGGGAGGCCGGCATTGCTGCTGAGGCCAGAGGATAAGAGGAGCTCGCCATTTAGACTGCCTGACATAGGAGCCACCTGCAACAGAGAGAAAGAGCAAGGGGTTCAGTACAGTTAACAAAACGGGGGGAGGAGGGGGGGCACTTTTTCCAACAGGGGTCCACTTTTCCAACAACTTTCAAATCCTATGACAGTGACGTAATACATATGTGCACTTTACAGCAATACTAAAAGCCATAATTACTGTATTTTCTGGACTGCTCGGCCTGCAACTTACACTCAAAAGCGACATTTATTTTTTTTCCTCGGTGCACTGACAGCCTATTGTGTTGTTTTTAAGGTTATTTAGTTATCTAAAAAGTTAACAGATGACTAGATTGTTAGGTATCCATTTTATTATTGTTAATTTAACATATGACTGTTTTTGGTCTTTGAACAGATAAAAAAATGACCCCAAAAATGCGACTTATACTCAAGTATGACTTGGGAGGGGTGGGGGGGGACTTTATGCACGGCAACGCGCTCGTAACATAACATAAACAAAATTAAATGAACTTGGATTACGATGCAGACACTCAAAAAGAAGTTTAATCTAACCTTACACTAAACTTTATTCTAATTTTGTTTGAAATGTTGATACCTTTCTTCTCTCGGGTTGGCTCTATTTGCCCCGCCTCCACCCTGACTTTCAGATGCAACCTATCGAGGGTTGTTTGCTTTTGGTCCGAAAAATACGCTACACCAAACATTTGTATGAAATTACAGTGATTACAAATAGTCAAATCAATAACTAAGTATAGTAGTATATGATAACAAATGTAATGTCTCAAAGTTTCAGTGTACAGGATTCCATTACATCCATTTTTCAACTCATGTCAGGTCTTATATTTTACCCAATAGTTAGTGTAACCTTAGAAACGAGAATTTATAGACTGTCAAACAATACAGAATGATTTCAACGATTCCAAAAAAACTTCTATCAGGCGTATAGACAAGATCTCTCCAAACTTCCAACGTATCTGTGGTTAAGTCTTGTGAGGAACCAGAGGCGCTTGAAAGTAGACATGACACACGTGTATTACAAAGTGTCTGCGTGGCTCGTTGCCATTTGAGAAACAAAATCTGGCGCGCAGAAGTCATATTTATGGGCCAGAGAAAGAATCAGAAACACATGGTGCTTTTTCTGCTGAGCACACGCTTCACTAAGTTTGCAGCTTGAGCTTTTGATGTGTTCTTAAGACACTGACGTACCAAGAATACACACACACACCCGCGCAAAATGAGGGAACATAATACCCTTAATAGTCTCTATGTACATAGAGGCGTGTCTGCCTAAAAAGGCTGTTTAGACACGCGGTGGGACATTCAAATGTGTGAGAGAACAAACAGTATATTGTGCACTAAGGCACAAGAGAAGGTGAAAGATGATCTACACATGACAACTTTATCATGTATTCTACATTGATAAAAAGGACCTAACAATAGAGACTTAGTACCTCACCCAACCAGAACCACAGCTAATAGATTACCAAATATACTTACCATCATAATTTGGTACAATGGAACATCAAAAGACTCTTTGTTCGTAGTCCAAAACCAAATTTCCACCCTTAGTGAAGAATACCCTTCTGTTTTTTTATTTTGCATCTCGTTCATTATCAGTGTCGCAGGTGAGTTGGCGGTTATAAAAAGCAAATTGACGGTAGATGGTGAGGGAAAGTCAGTGTACAGAAACAAAATAATGCAAGCAGAGGGAGGAAAAATGCTAAGTGTAAAGTCAACACTTATAATTAAGCAGTTTCTTAATTATAGTCTTTTTCTGAGTTTTAGAATACTAATAGTGAATTTCCCGAATACGGGATGAAAAAAGTTTAATTTAATGTAATCTAAACTAAATAGCCAAAAAAAACAGTTGAGGGATATCATTGTAATTGCTGCTTTTCAGAACTATGGTAACACTACATAGCACTAAGTTTCCAATTTATTTTTTTCAAAGGTAATCAGCTTATTTTTCTTATCAATACCACAAATGACTGGTTCTTTAGCTGAAACAAAAGTAACACTAAACGCTTCTGAATTCAAAATGTTCCTCCAGACCATTTTTTTTACCTTAAACAATTGTTACATATTGATTGCATGGAAAGAATGAACTTAGTGAGTGTGTAGTAGTACACATCAATAGTATGGATGTTTATCCTTAATACACCAAGTCGAGTAATATATACCATATTTTTCTCGCATATAAGCCACCCCTGCGTATAAGCCGCACCCTTGAAATTGCCCTAAAACTGTTGAATTTTACAATTTCCCTTGTTTAGGACGCCCCCTGATTCACAATTTTTTTTGCGTATTCATGGTTTTAATAGGGAGCACAAATGTGTTACTTTGAAGAGAAAATCCTAAGAAAAATCATCGCAGGTGATATTTCTAAAGATACTGTATGAATCAAAAGCACATTATTAGGGTCAATATTATAAGGAAGTTACTAATTCATCCACTAATGGTTGTTTTGTTACTGCAAAACAGAAAATAACCAACAAATAGTAAATGTTAATTTGCCAACATCTACTGGTGAAAAAGAGTGTAACAATGCTGTAAGTCTTGTGCGCATATAAGCCATACCCTTGATTCAGTCATCGTGTTTTTTGGGTTACAGATACGGCTTATATGCGAGAAAAGACGGTACCAGATGCAAAGATTGGGTCGCAGGGGGGATTGGGAGATGTAAACTAGGAGCTAATATCAATATTAAGAGTCGCTTGTGTCCTACGAGCTAATGGCTTTAACTCCAACCTTGACACGCAACCCATCTAGGACAATAGCCAATTTACGTAGCAGTCTGGGACGAAATGTTCGCTGTAGAGACGAGTGCATTTCGAGTCCTTTTCAGTCATCTCACGTTTGGTGGGCAAAACACTTCTAGGCATTCCTCCTCATCCCGAAGCTTTTGAAATTCAAGCATTGTCCTCACATCGGGCTGTGACGATTTAGTATACTTGTGTATATTATATCTATTCATTAGTGACAAAAAATCCATAATGGATGTATGGACTCGTGAATGGAATAATATGGTGATTAAACCGAGCAGGTTTGGGCTAGTAAACTTGAGTTGACCATTTAATCCTTAGCTCCTTAACAGACAGCACTGTCCCCCAAAGTAGATTTTATTCAACATTCTCAATGTAGAGGAAAATCCACCCCGTGAAAAGTGTTTTTAGAACTTTTACCGAGCTTGAAATAAAAGATTCCCTTTTATGGTTAAAACGCTGTTGCAGTAACTGGCATATTTTCCCCCTTAGAATACAGTCGATACAAAGCTTGAAATTCAGCCTTTGATGCTCCGTTGCTGAATACAAAAAAACTATTCTTCCCTGTTGTTTAGAACATCCATAGCATTCATGTTATATTTAATGTTTGGATGAACTGCAGCCAAACCTTTATGATGCTTAAAAAAAAAGGATCCTCTTCAAACCGTCTACGTATGAAAGATTTCAACCCTTTGTTGTGGTTTATGTCTTTTGCTTTCCGATTTCCTCCTTTTTTCCTGATTCCAGTCAGGGTTGTTTGAAGAAGATCCAGAAAAAAAAATGAGAGGAAGGCTAAGAGATTAAACGGATGGAAGAATGGAAAATAAGAAGCAATTCCTGACAATCAACCAGAGAAGCTCCCTCCTACTGTTAAACACGTTAGCCACATATTGTCTGTGGTTTAACCATAAGGAAACAGAAAGCCATAAAGGTGATTGGTATAAAAAGATAAAGGCCAAACAAATGTCAGACTGCTTTAAACGGCCCATTTCATCGAGCTAAAGTCATCGCGCCAAAATGTCAGACTGCCACGGGCGAAAATGTAAACCGTGGCTATTTGTACGATGCGCAAAGGCCACGTTATAAACAATGACGCAGAATACATCCTGTGGAGATGAGGAACACTTGGTGATTTTTTTTTTACAAGCTGTGGAGGGCAAACCCAATAGACTGTGACTGTGTTTGGACCCCAACACAAACAGCTGAGCATGATGGGAAGCCCCGAGGCACAGAGAGGCCCTTCAGTGGGAAAAGTCGGCAAAAGTCCCTTGTTCAACCCCGCTCCCTCCTTTTTTTTTGCCTCCGTCAGTCTTCCTCCATGAACACTGGCTCGTCTTAGCGAATAGACCTTCCATTGTTCCTTCTACAAGGTGACTGGCATGGAGTGGCAGAGGAGGCAGGTTTCCAGGGCAGGAAACTGCGCGGAGGCAGGAGAACATAAACAGCCCTGACTGACAGCACACAAACAATTAGCACTGGCGGTCTTCCAGAGGGTTCTGCTAATGACAGGCTTGCGTTAGCTAATTATACAGCCGGGTTCCTCTCATCCTGAAAACCACTCGGATACTCCCAAATCATACGGAGCCCCGCGAGCGCCTTTGCTAACGCCACACAATGGACTCTCTTCAAGAGGGTGACTGTGGCTAAACTGCGGGAGGTGATCGGGGGTAACACGATCACCTGAGAATGTTTCCGTGGGCCATGTGAATAGTGGTGTAGTGAATTTGAGAGTACCATTTAATCTATGTCCACGTACAGATATATTGAAGACGAGTCTGAGACCAAGTATTCAACTGTTGTTGAAAATCCAGCCATTAGTTTTCATGCAGCAGTCCCCATATAACAAATATTTGATGCTTTTCAAAAGAGCCTTCTACCTTTAGGCGTCGAATCAGACTATAGGATTAGTGTTGCTGGGTGAAAAAGTAGAGTTGAGGCAAAATCCTTTGTATTTTGATCAAAGGCACAAGCAATTAAACGCCTAGACTTCCGATACAACTGACGCGCCAATTTTGCAGCATCTCTGAAAAAGGCTAATACGTTCATTAGCACTAATGTGGTTGCAGCTACCGAATTTTCTTGCAGATTAGCCGCCTCCGTGTATAAGCCGCACCCTTAAAATTGCCCTAAAATGTTGAATTTTACAATTTTCCTCATAAGACGCCCCCGATTTGCAATTTTCACCTCATCATGGTTTTAATAGGGAGTATAAATGTGTTACTTTGAAGGGAAAATCTTAAGAAAAATCATCGAACGTGGTATTTATGAGATTTTATATGAATTGAAAGGATCGTCTGCTGAATTGCAGATTCCGAAAGGGTATTTCCTGCATGTAGACAAATTCGAAAAGGAAGTCAAGTGAGCAGTACAACCAGGAAGTGTGTCTGTAGCAGTCTATTTTGTCATCCCTAGGTAAAATGGTGGCGCCCTGAGCGAGCAATGGGAGGCACAAGTAAGTGAGATTTTCACGTTTTATGCAAGATAAGGTTTATTTTTTCTGGAATTTCCTTCATATACGTCAAAATAAATTTTGTTTAGGGTTTGTGTTTATCTTTTCTCTATTGTGAAATAAATGACCGTATCGGCCGCATTGTCTTGCGTTATGGTGTTTGGTCTTTGTTACCTTCCAGTTTTGTGCATGTCAAGTCCAATTTGTGCGCATTTAAGCCGTATCCTTGATTCGGTAATCTTTTGTTTTTGCGACAAATACAGCATATATGCGAGAATAAACGGTAATACCCTGAGAGTAATTTCCAAAATGTTCCAAAAATGCCTTTTTGTATTAAGAGGTTCTTTTGTATACCTGTACAAAACTCTACACTAACCCAGCTAAGACTCAAGTCATACCCAGTAAATAAATAATGAGAACCACGGCTCCATCAGAAGGTATATCAATTTACTGAAAGAATTTTCTATGATATCTGATAGGCCTTTTTGTGACTGGGCTGCAGATTAATTTTGCCGATAAATGGATAAGACGGTATCTAGAGATTGTTATGGAAGAAATGCAACAGGTGCTAAGTGACTTCATAGTCACAGTTCACTGGTTGCCACTAAAGTATTTGCTCTTAACAAAAACTCCTTTTGGCTGATGTTTGAATAACGTAGTCATCGGCATGTAGGTGAAGGTGCTAACATTACTCATGTTTTTTTTTTCCAGCTAGGAGACGCACTCAGGTAACATAATACACCAGCCTGGAGACAAAGAGTGACTAAGGTTGACATAAAAAAACTGTAAGTAATGTTAATTCCACTTGGCCTGTAGACTATCATAAACTGGCAAGTAAAAATCGTTACTTTGACTTTCTTTAATTGGCAATGACGTCATGGAATTGGAAAACAAACCTAATACGGAAAGTTAACGTACTTAAAGTTGAGTGGACGACGGGCTTCCCAGGGAAGCTTAAAATAATGTATTCTGTGGTTTTGCAGTTATGAAACAGGTTGTCTAATAATATTAAGTTTTCAAAAAGAAAACCAAATACGTTATGCAAACATACCCTCAGGTTTGAAAGAATTTCTATGGTGCTTATGGGCTGCCGTGAAAGGTTTTCAGGCTCATGCACTGCAGTAACAGTATTGTGCAATCTACTCATGCTTGGTATGAGCCAATAGAAAACTGTATCCGAGGCCTTCCTAATCAAAAGGCCCAACTACACTGATCACATAAGATAAGACATGAAAGAAGTTCCTCTGAAGTTTTCACATGCTGCAACTCGCTTCATCCTCCCGCACCCCTACATATGTTCAACTTCAGAGATACACAAACATGCGCAAAGGCGTGTCGATGTTTTATTTTATTTTATGAGGCCTAATTATAGCGCTATGTTAGCTGATGACTCCTAATGTTTTTGGGGGGGGTAGACATTAAATGGCTGCTGATTTCTAACTGGTCTAGATCCTGGAACACATCTAGGGGTTGCAGCCGATGAAAAGGCTTTTTAATGTGTTTTTGATGAAGCGGGTTGGGGGGGGCGTGTCGGGACGGGGGAGAACACTTCCAAATTTCCCATTAAGCCAGCCAAAAAAGTCCCACGGCAGAGCCAACACTATACAGCGCAACCCCTGATCTGTGTGTATACAAAACACACAAACAGGAGGAATCAAAACAAATAGTCTGCAGATGATGTTAGCTGGGCGCCAAGTGCTGACATGGGCGTGCATCTTTCTGGCTTGAAGGTCTCGTCTTGCGATATAATCTCACAAACAAACAAATGGCACTTTTGTGTACTTGGCTGCTTCAGTCAAGAGTCGTGGCTAGTCATTACGAGAGAGTGCTGACTCATCGCCGGTCCGTCCAAGAAGGCTATCCGCGCCTCAACCCGATTAGATCAAATGCTTTGCGTTTTGGAAAGGAGGTTGTCCAGGTGCAACCTTTTATCAGTAATGGAATAAGAGTGTCATCCAAAGTAAAGAAACATCTAAATGTAATCACTTTAGGCAGCTCCTTGCCAGAGCTGTTAGCACGAGGAATGAAAACAGAGCCAACGGAATTACGGCATTCCATGAAACTTACAAAGTCTCATATTGTTCTGCAAAGAGCGAAAGCTGCACGACGTGGGGGAAACACGCAGATGATGGGAATAAATGTGAAGAAGAATGGAAAGAGCGGCGCTAAGTAGGTAGAAGGAGTCTGAGGTTCATTAGAGAACAATACAGCACTGTATATGCCTAACTCAAAATGTGGAAAAACACCAGCGGAGACGACCACTGGCAATCCCATGTGTTCCATTGCAGCGATGGAGGTGTGTGTGTGTATGTTAATCTTCAGGTGTATGTATATATGGTGTCATTTGTGTGTAAGATTGTCCAATTCCGGCATCGCGCAGTGTTGCAAGAATCAAAGGAAAAATTCAATATATGAAGGCATTTTCCCTTTAAGTTTAAAATGGGTGACAAAAATTGTTTTGTTTTGACTACTAAAAGTGATATTTTGAGATTGTAACCTATTTTGACAATTGTCGACTGATTATTAATTCCCAGTCAAAATAAATAGGACAGCTAGCGTCAAGAGTGGCAGCCAATGAATTAAATGTGTGCCCTATCAAATGTTAACAGTTCGCTTTTAGTGTGGGACTGTTCAAACCTCAATGGTTTTCCTCTTGATCTTCTTCTGATGTTCCAGCCGTTCCTTCTCTTTCTCTACAGCTCGAGTGGACTCTCTGAGCCTCTCGAGGTCCTGTTGGTACGTCTCCCTTTGTCTTTCCAGCTCCACCCTCTCTTCTGCCAGCCTCTCCTTTAACCATTTATTTTTTCATGGTTAAGGTTTAAGTCACACCACCATCACAACTGTCAGGTAGGTCCCACCACTTGACTTACCTCCAACCTTCTGCACTCCTCCTCTCTTTGCCGCAGCTTGGCCTCCGTGGCCTCCACTTGTTGGCGGTGCTTCCCTCGCTCCTTCTCCCATCGCTGCTGTTCCTGGCGATGCTGAGACTGAAGTTTGTGGAAGCTGGCGAGCTCTTCTCTCTGGAGGGCCAACGTTCGTTGCTTCTCCTGCTCCAGCAGGACGTTCCCTCGGTGGCGCCCGGGCAGAGAGGCGCGCTCCGTCAGCGAGACGCGTTGCAACTCAATGTGGCTATCCTGCCGCGATATGATGGCCTGACAATGGAAGCGGCAGGAAATTATGATGATAGACCCACGACATGTTCCGTGTGCGGTCGTTTGGTCGCCGTCTTTTGGTCGCCGGTCTTTTGGTCGCGGTCTTTTGGTCGCCCGGACCCAAAATACGGGCGACCAAAAGACTGGTGACAAAACAAGGTAAAACAACACGGTCTACGCATCAATAAAAGCCAACAATGGCCATGAGCAGTTTCACTGAGCGGACATGTGAGTGTATAAGAGTTTGTATGCACATGAGTTGTCCCCTTAGGAAGGGACATCAGTCAGAGTCTTAACAAGTTCTCCAACAAAACACAATAAAAGTATGGGAAATTTGGAGCTTTTCTTTAGCCTAATAATTAATAGGGCATTAAGTATTACTAAATAATAATTCACAGTTTGTATTTAGGGAATTTGAGCAACGATTTAAATGGTAATTATCAATAACCTTCCGGGTGACCAAACGACCGAGTACCGACATGTTCAATGAAGCAACGCTATGCACATTTGCTAACTTTTATGGAACTTGAAAGAACAGCTGTATTGTATTGTGGTTTGTAGAGTTACAATATTAATTCCATTTCACTACACCTATTCGCAAATTGAAACCTTAAAATAAGAAACCAAGAGATCCTGGTTGTTACCTGCAGACTGTAGAGCCTTTGAGAAAGCATTAGCACTTTGTCAAAGAACTGGAATGAAAAAGAGAAAGAGTGTCATGAACATGGCATGTACAATCCTAATAAAACAATCCATGGCAGGCTATTTTATAAACACGTAACCCTGTATCTAAACAAGAAACCGATGAACGAAGAAGAACAAACCTCCGCCTCAGGGAAAGGGTTGGACCAGATCCGGTTCCATCTCATCGGAGTGCAGCAGCTCTCTTCAACCTGGGCAAGATCAGCCACATGGAAACTGTTAAATTCATCCCTTTGTTTGTAAGCATCGAGACTTAAGTTCTTTTGAAACTTATGAAGACCAAAAAATGATTATATACCATTTTTATAAAATCAGTCATTAGCAAAGAATATTTACATTAACACCGAATGTTGATATGACCCGAATTATCTAGTCCAAGGGGTGGAGAACCTTTTTTGGCTAAGATAAATTGTAAATCCACCAGAAGAATTACAGTGTGTGTTTACAATATGCCTGTGACAGAATCCTTCAATATGTGTATTCAGAATTCCTAGCTTTGTTTGTTCTTTTAAGTAATAAATCATCCCAAGATCAGTCTGTGTGACTTTAGCTTGGACAGCATGCGACTTTTTGTGCGTCAGACGTACTGTCTGCTCCAGAGTTTGGCTGCCGCAGAGTTCTTTGAGCTGAGGGTCAGAGCTGGCCCGCTGGCTTCGCTCTCTGTTTCTGGACTCGCCAGTAAAGTTCTTCTTCATATTGCCATCTGGCAAAAGAACACACCACCACAGAAACAAACAATGAGATGAAAAATATAACAGAAAGACAACAGATGCCTAACAACAAAATGTTTACAAAAACAACAAACGAATACATGTTGTACTTGGATTGTCAATATCTCGATGTTTTGAATCTGCCATAAATCAATTCAAACAACCTAACTGTGTATTTCTTTGTGATAGAATACCATTTATCAACTTCTAGTTGGTTAGTTATTGCACAAAATACAACTCATTAGGTTAGAGGTTTCCTCAGGACATGAAGTGTACTGGACTCACTCTTAGTGAGGATTGTGGGGCTGCTGTCATAACCCCCAAAAGTTTCTGCTCTCTTGGGCAGAATTCCAAAACTGTTCTCTTCATCTATCTGTGATGACAGGTCTTCATCCCTTACTCCACACTGAAGCAAATTCTGGAGGTTTTCCACTGAATTGACAAAAGGACAAAGCTATGGTTCACTTGTTGTTGCAACAACATCAACAGAGTAAAATCCATGTGCATATCGGTGACTCAATTCCAGCTTGCTTTCAGCAAGAGCGCCCTACCCTCAGTGATGGCTCCTTTGAGCAAGGCCTCCCCCTGCTGCAGATCCGAGGCATCGCCTCGTAAAAGGAGTTTGGATCGGGTAGATGTGTCCTCCAGACCTGCTACAGACTCTGCCATGTCTGCAAAAAGTTGCAGCTTCTCGGAGAGAGCCTGGACTATCACGCCATCCTTCTGACTTAGACGGTCTGTAGGGAGAAAAAGGGAAAATTTTACATGACAAGTATAAGTAAAAGAACCGGGTTGCCATGAAAAAAAATCTGCAGCCAAGAATTTCTCGCAGGTATTTCGAAATTTAGGTCAGTACCTTGAAATTCCTTTAACCTGCAAGCTCGAGTCTCTTCCTCCTCACTGAACAGCCTCTCCTCTGTGTGAGGACAGCTAATAGGAACAGGACAGAAGGCATTTAGTTAGTTAGTCTTCCAAGAATGTTCTCCATCTGCAGCTTTCTCCATCTTGGCTACCTCTCGACGGCTTGCCGTATCTGCGTCATCCAAGTGTTTCTTTCCTCCTTCGAGTTGGTGTGGATCTCGTACATTTCGGGCTCATTAGAAGAGGCGCATATGAGAAACATGGCTCTTTCCGCATGAGCCACTTCCCTCACAATCAATTTCTGAAGAGAGATGACTGACGGCTTGTTGTCCTAGAAGCAATAAATAAGAAAGAGAAGAACGCATTGGAGCAGATTTAAAGTGACTGAAGGACATATGTACTACACAAACATTATTCATACAGGAAATAAAGTTTAAAAAAACCCTCAAGTGTTAAATTAACATGGGTGTATGCAGTATACTTAAAAAAATCCAATTTATTACTTACCACTGCTGCAAATACATATCTTTGATCCTTCTCCTGTAACAGCAGTAACACATCAGATAGAAGAACTGCAAGAATATCTGGAAGAACACAACAATTATTTAGCTAAATATATATATATATTTTATCGTGCCGCAGTCCCACCTTTGAGTCTACCGGAAGCAGCTTTCCAGTTGACGGTCCCCTCGTGCAGGAGTCGTCTTCGACCCCGCGCCAGGTCTTCTCGGCGAAACACGCGGCCATCTTTGATTTTACCCTGCGCCTTGGGCTCCATCTTGTTCTGGACGTCCCGCAGCCGACAGGTCTTCTCGTGCAGGTTAACCAACGAGTCCACTTGAACGATCCTGTCTTTGATCAAGCCGAGTGCGCGGTTCAGCTCGTTGTGTTCGTCACTACCCGCTGAGGAAGAGAAAAAGGCAAAGATAAATATCATATTTTGTATATAGTTTTTCCAAAACCCCACAAACAAAAACGATACGACCTTCCGTGCTGTTGAGGATGCGCTCGACCAGCGCTGGGTACTTGGTAATGCGTTGCGTCACTAACAGAATGCACTCGGGCACGCCCAACCGCCGTACAATAGACAGGTTGTTGATTTTCTGCGAGGAGAATAGCCAATACTCAAACGACATCATACGAGAAAAACGATTTAGAAGAACCATCTCAGAGAGGCTGAGATTTCTTACTCGTATGATGCTGTGGAATCTTTTGTTTGTATTCATCTGTTCTTTGTAGTAGCTGACAGCCTCGGTGTGATGACTGCAAAAATCGCCATAGCTGTCTTTCATTTTCTCGCCTAAATCACCTGAAAACTGCACGGAAGAAGAAAAACAAAATGTTATTTTCTATTTTAAATCATGTTTCTGCCTTGCTTCAATACTCTTATCTTACCTGTGCGATGAGAACGTCTGCTATTCGATCGACTGTGTAGTTCCCGTCAGTGGGCGAAACAATGTTTTCTAGTCTGCGTTCTTTAAGACGGGACAAGAAGTGCACGTGGAGTTCCAGCAGGTTTTCCAAGCGAGGGAAGAGACATTCCAGTCTGCTGGAATCCATCTGGAGGTTCTCTTTCAACTCTCGGATGTAAACGTGAAGCATTATCTTCAGTGTCCTTACGTGGTGCATTTCGGTCTGCATGAGTTCTGTTACACAAAGTGAAAAGTATAAAGACCCGTTTTTCCTTTATTTTCAAACCCATTCTTTTTTTTGACACGTGCCAATACAAATCCTACACGACACATGTTGTTGGCCAAACATTACAATGAGGAATATCTGTTTACAAAATTAGTTCCTGACTAAAGGGAGTTCTAAGTTTAGAGTAAATCCAGAGGCCTAATGGCTTTTGTTTTGTTTAAAAGGCAGTGTTAAACAAAGCGCATCCATACTAAGGCACTAACCATATATGACATCCTGTCTCTTCGTGGCCTCTTTGGAGAGTTTTTTAACAAACGGCTGGTCCACTGCCAAACTCCAGGACTCGGCTTCCAGGTCCTGAGCGTCACATTCCAGATCGGCTCGCACAGCGACATAATGAGCATCTGAGAAAAAGGAGCAAACAAAATTAGACAAATCTGCATGCATTTCTGAGAGGAATTACAACCCTGATAAAAAGTTGCATCTTTCGTCAACAGGCAACTGAGCTATCCTAGTGGAAATGGGGCGTAAGGTTGTCTCAATAACAATCGAAAAAACAAGGATGAGTTTAAAGTTAGCCTGTTAATCTGGAATAATTTCTATCGCGTATAATAACAAGTATTCAGCCTATCACTCAATAGCAACTGCAATTACTCAGGGAACCTTTTTATTCTTTTTTCAACTGACCAAGTGCACTTTAAGCAAATTACCTTCCACTACGATAGACTCAGTGGTAGAGGGAACAAGAGAAATGGTGTCTTCATTGCAACGCTTGAAGCGAAGCGCGTCGGGTTCATCCATCTCCCCGGGGAGGGATCTAAGATCGAAAAAAATAAAATTCCCAGGTTAAATAAACCCAGCGTAAACATAAAGAGCAACACAATACACTACATCAGGGGTCGGGAACCTTTTTGATGGAAAGAGCCATAAACAATTCATATTTTTTTAAATGTTAATCCTTGAGAGCCATGCTCTGAATTTAAAAGTCAACATACATGAAAATGTGTGCCTTTTTTAGTCACTTCACCACTTTTAAAGTACAAAAAGTCTCTGAATTATTTTGACAACATTGTTACGTTGTTGCTAATCAATGAGTATTAATGAGAAAATCCATGCAAAACAGTGTAAGGAAAAAAAATGATTATAAGGCGCTGGGGTAGTGTCAATGCCATAATACCAATGTAACGCTCCTATTCCTGCGCTTTCTCACCAGCACTTTCCATAGTTTACCTCACAGGTTAGTGGAGAGCCATATGCACCCATCAAAAGAGCCATATGTGGCTCCCGAGCCATAGGTTCCCTACCCCTGCACTACATGTTCGAGATCAAAAATATTTTTTCTGTCGCCCTTGATTAAGTCCTCAAAATCAGGCAATTTTTGCATTTTATCTGCTGACTTTAATCCAACTTTTCTCTTCCTTTCCACAAAAAGCCATTTTTTAATTGTAAAAAAGCACTTACGTCAGTACACTAAATGTACAGCTCGGTAGAGGAAGTAACTTTAACTTTGTTAAGGTTCAAGTATTACACAAGGACAAATAAATACGGATACCAAACTTCAGTACTGACCCTGAGCTGCTGTGATGGTGAAGGCCGTGGCCGAGGTAAAAAACCGAAGCTCCCGATGATGGGGTGATGCTCGCCGTAAATTGGTTACTTGGTCTCCAAGGAATGGCGGTCATGCCGGGAGGGCCAGGAAAAGTTGCGTGGCCATTCGATGTCTGTGGTGAGGCTGTGCCTGACTGTTCCTGCACTCGGTGGCGGTCTTTCGGGGCTGAGGACGTCACAAAAACAGACTTTGGTCGGAGAGGATTTCTTGACAAAAAAAAAATATTGAGTGATAAAAATAATTTGAATAATAGCTACCAAGATTAGGGGATCCAGACAGGCCTGCCCTTGATAAACAATCCCTCTGTGTAGGAATAGAAAGAGAACATTACTATTTCTCAAGGCCATTCATTTCTCAAACACACTATCAGATAACAAAAATGATTCATGTTGGTAATTATTATTTTTTTGGACAAAAAGAGGTGGGACAGAATATTGCTGTTGACGATCAAAGAATTTAAGTGTGAAAATTAAAACGTTTTAACCCAAAGATTACTAGTCAGGGCTGATGAAGTAACCTTAATACAATAAATATTTTTTGTGGGCTGTTTACCTTGTTCTTTATGCTTGTGCACTCCCCCAGCAGAGATTTGCAGCTCCTGTGTACATTCACGGCACAATCTAAGGGGGAAAAATAAAAAAAATAAAAAAATAATCAATTGTCAATGCAACTTAAAATTACACAACACAATTCTGTCACCTGCTGAGCATTTTGGGGGTTATTAAAATGGCGGTCCAGATTGATCTTTACTCAAAAGTTACTTCAGAACAGTATCTAGCCTGAATTTTTTAAATGTAAACATATACGTCTTTAAGTCTTCAGTAGCGAATTGGTTTCAATGTCAGGTTCCAATTCATTTATAATGACCTCACCTATAATTTTGCATATATTGAAGACATGAAATAGTAGACAAGGCAAACAAATAAACCAAAGGAGGAAAGATGATACAGCCCCACTGGCGGGCAAGAAACATGGAAACAAACACTGTCCATGATGTATCTGCTCATTATCCATCATGGAGGACACAAACAATACTTTGTTTAAATTTGGATGCATTGCTGTGTAAAAGGCAACATTCCTGTCAACAATACAATGTAAAACTAGCAACTTCAACTGTACACTATGTACCATATTTCTCTTCAGTATACCAGAATAATGGCAAAATAGTAGAGGTAGGCAAATATACAGCGACGAGTCCCTTGTGTAGGTTGAAGATAAACAATGACACATACTAGACCAAGGGTGTCAAACTTGGGTTGGTTCGCGGGCTGCATTAACGTTAACTCGATTTCATGTGGGCCGGACCATTTTAGATATAATATTTAGATATTTAAAAAATAAATCAAATCAGAAGCCCTAAATATTCTGTTTTTTATAGATCTAAAACAATGTTTATTTGAGCTTTTTTAAGGGAAAACACATTTTAATCATTTGTTTTTCATTTTAAAAGGAAACAAAATATATTTTTAAATTGTGTTCAATATTAAAGTGGAAAAAAGAAAATATTTGTATATATTTATTTCTAGATTTTACAAAATGCTTTTTGAACTAAAAACAAGAAAAAAATTGGATTAAAAAAATTGCAATTATTGATTTAAAAAGGGGAAAATCAGGAAATATAATATACATCTATAATCGTCATTTGAATTTGATCCTAAAACAGAAAGTCGGCCCTCATGATTTACTTTCTCGGGCCGCACAAAAGGATGTGGCGGGCCAGATTTGGCCCCCGGGCCATCACTTTGACACCAGTGTACCAGACACACACACACGTAGCACAGTTTTAGACAGCGTTGTGAACGCAATTTTGTTGGTCTAATAGCCTGGCTTTAAGATGATTGGCCAAGAGGTTCAGAGACGGGAGTTCACGTATGTTAATTGGTATTGAGTTCCAGGAATGTGGGCACGGACATAGAAGGTCCTTTGAAGAGAACTACACAGTCACCTCTAGAGCCAGCCATTGTTGATGTGTTGGAAACACATCAACTGACTTGTTAAAGACTTGGTGATCCCAATAACTATAATCAAAGATGGGTTTTTTTCACCTGCATTGGAGAATTCCAACTGTTTTCCAATGTTTTAAATGAATCAGAGTAGCCAGACCTCGTGGTAATTCTTTATCTTACTCCACCAACGGTCTATAAACTCAAAGCACGCGACAAGGCTTTTAGCAAACCAGAACAGCCTTGCATTCAAAGGTCAAACCCACTGAGTCACGGGCAATCATGGCCAGTGTGAAAAAAACAGGGGGGGGCAAAAGATAAGAACTCCTTGACAGGTAAGCAATTCTACGCCAATTTAAAAAAAAAATGAATTTCAGAGTCATTTGTGAAGACTCCAAACGCAAGCTAAATCCATTGAGGAAACAGAGGAGATGATACGTGAACTGCAATGACAAGAATTCTGCTTGGTATAGGTAAAAGATTAGCCAAAGATAAGCAAGGACAGTGTTTTTTTTTTTCTGTTTGCTGATATTACAGCTCTTATCAGTTCTCAGACCACCTCAAAGTCTGGCAATTGCAAGCTGGGAGATGCCCTACGCATGAAATAGATCTGGGCAAGAAAACAAAACGTTAAAATAAAGTCTGTTTCATTACAATGTAAGAAAAAAAAGTCATACATCACGTCATCGATTTTTGAAATTGTTTGAGGGTCATAAGAAATTGTGAGAGTAATAAAACTCACAAGGAAACAGGCTGACAGGCAAAGCAGCGATGCATGCAATAAAATCTGCGCTAAACAAAGTGTAATGGCTGTGGAGTGCTCTGTTCTGGTCTGATGGACCTGCCAAGCACAATCAGAACCACGTGACCCCCTCGGCGAGACCGGTCGGTAGAAACAGCCAAGAACGGTCCCCCCCATTTCATTCCAGTGGGCCACTGGAGTAGCAAAAGGCCATCACCTGCTCTGTTTGAGGAATGAGAAGAATTCTGACACCAGAAAACACGTTTTTGCATTATGTAGTCCTGTAATCCCAAATGACATTTCTAAAACTGCCTTTGTTTGGTCTGAGTCAATCACTTAGTATGACAAAAGATGAAGCAAGGGAGGATGGAGATGAGATTTAAAAGTTAAAAATTAACTTTAAATGAGTCGTAGTAAAGACCATTTTACTGTTATCCTTGAATTCAGGCATTCCCGTCTAGGCTACTTTAACATAACAGATGTGGGGAAACAATAGTTTACTAAAATGGTAAAAAAAATCATTACGTATTAATTACAATAACTGATCTTTGGTCATTTACCAGTAATAGCAAGGTAAAATGACTGTGACATACAGAAAAGATGCTCTTCCATCATAGATCATAATGGATTAAAAAACACAGTTTTGGGTCAATTTGTCTTCCTCTAAATGATGCCCCTTAACAAAATAAAACATTGGAAACAACAACTCGAAGTTTTTTGGCCAAATTAAAAATCCTTCCGAAATTTATTCCCAAACTTCGAGCGAGCTAATAATCACCATCACCTGTTGAGCCTCAAGTCTCCGCGGCTAACAACAGGCGACAGCAAATAAAGTAACACCAAAAGACGTCCAGAGCAACCATTACAAAACCAAAACCACTCCAATAGCCGCGTGATTATTAAACCACGTTAAAGCACTCAATCACTATTTAAAGAAAACCCAATTTGCTTTGCAAGTTAAAACTGATTGCGCTCATGCTAAGTCGCTAGCATCAAGCGGCTAGTTGTTAGCTTGCCAAAGCAGTCAAGAAACCAACAAAACTATGGTTGCATGAAGTAAATCAATTCACGTTGCTTCGTCCATTTAATGTAAGCACAATGAGAATTGATCTCCAGTAATTAGCACAAGTGATGAGCTACTAACTAGTGCTTCCTTGTAATAAAAGTCCATTGAAGGAAACAAGGGGAATGATCCACCTGATCCCGCTATGAGAATCGCGTCTTACCGTTAATAATACCGAGACTCCAGTCCGGTTCGATCGGATGCGCCCGAAACAAGAAGAGCGGGTCGATTGAAGTGGTTGGCATTAAGTATATATCCTTTTCCTTGTTATTTTTATTTGTTTTTGTTTTTGTTTTGCTCCATTTTAGTTAGCCGCTCTCCCCAGTGGGAACAATCTGTGGCATACAAACAGGCGCATTCCACAGGCTCAATCCCCACACCGCTACTTGGCTCCAATTAAAGGGACACTACACTCAACGGAGGTGAGTGAATAATACGTCTTTCTCGGAATTATTTCAATCTCAACATGTTGGCCACTCATTTCCATTAACATGTAAAATAATGTAATATACGGACTTTCGATAAAATGATGTACATTTAAGAAAAGTCAGCAAAAGAGCTCGATTAACCCTTTCATGGACAGTAGTCACTAGAGTGGACATTCATTCGCTCATTCACTGCCAGCTCAGGTCAAAGAGTGTTGTGAAAAATGGAAAATCTCATCTCATCTAATTTTCTGAACAGCTTCATTCTCATTAGGGTCGCAGGGGGTGCTGGAGCCTATCCCAGCTGACTCCGGGCTAGAGGCGGGGACACCCTGAATTGGTGCCCAGCCAATCACAAGACACGAGGAGACAAAGGACAATTCATACCTAGGGGCAATTTCGATTGTCCAATCAGCCTTTCATGCATGTTTTTGGAATGTGGGAGGAAACAGGAGTACCCGGAGGAAACCCACGCAGGCCCGGGGAGAACATGCAAACTCCACACAGGTGGACGTGACCTGGATTTGAATCCAGGACCCCAGAGCTGTGAGACTGACCCGCTAACAGCCACCAGGCCGCCAAAAATGAAAATTAATATCGAAAACAATACTATACGGTAATACATACTGTATTGTGTTTTAGTATAAGGCGCACATTTAATGAATGGCCTATCTTAAAATTTACTAATATTGATCCATCTATAAAACACAGTTGTTTTAGTAGTAGTTACGCGTTATGGTGCGGAAAATACGGTAGTTCTGGTGTTTCTCATATTTTGTTTAATTATCTTATTATATAATTATCTGAGGATCGTCGGACACCATGTGATGCGGCTGAATGACATTGAAAGAGTGAAAGTCATTAATTTATGACCACTAGTTGCCGAATTTTGTGAAAGTGCTACAAACGAAACTTGAACTTACTTGGAAAGAGAATCTGACTATTTGTGTTGCTTTACGTTGCTAGCGACAACGGGAAAAAACAGACTTAGGTCATAGTTCTACAGCTCTCATCAAAACATGCACACCCTCTATTAGTTGGACGCTTCTTTCAGTCGATATTACTGGTCTTATCACCAGATAGAATGGGAGCAGCCATCAAGCTCGCGGTGTTGAAATGTCCTTTACAGGCTTAGTGGTTGCGCCCATACCAACACAGACCTACTTCAGTTCACAAAGCCAATGCGTGCTGTAGGTTTGACATAAACAAACGTCAGAAGACGGAGCTGATGGATGAGATGACCCGCCCAAACAGAGGGAAGCCTTGCGCAACACAAAGTGGGGAAACAAAATGCAGAAGGGGATTCGCAGAGGATGTTCTTGGAAGCGCTTCTCAAATATGGGAGGAAAGACACGAAACAGTAACAGTGTTTTCTTTCCAGAAAATTAAATCAAGGCATAGCGAGAATGACAGGAAATGAATGAGTTGGAATCAATGCCAAATAATATGACACAATGTTTTACTTCTGTAGAAATGACCTCTCGAATGTTTAGTCTTGATGGACACAGTATCTGTATTCATTTTAGATTGCGAAATGTATTGTACGGTAATTGCAAGATATGATGTGTTGTCTTATTACACCACATATACTGTATTTTCCGGACTATAAGTTACACTTTTTTGTATATTTTGGGTGGGACAGCGACTTACGTATTTTATTTTTTACACTCTGACCGCCAACAGCGTTTTATGTTGTTCTTAGACTATAGTTGTAAAAAAAAAACTGTCCATGTGTTACTTTAATGGGCGCTTATTTTGTCTATGGTTCTTTTTTTTACTATTACTTTAATGTATAATGTAGTAATATATGCCAGTGAAACTTGGGTATATATATGTATATATGTGTATATATATATATATATGTATATATATGTATATATATATGTATATATATATATGTATATATGTATGTATACATATGTATATATGCATATGTGTATATGTATGTATATATATGTACATATGTATATATGTATATATATATATATATATGTATATATGTATATATGTATATATGTATATGTATATATGTATATGTATATATGTATATATGTATATATATGTATGTGTATATATATATATATATATACATACATATATATACACATAAGTTTCACTGGCATATATTAATACATTATATTACATTACATTATATATATATTTTTTATTTTTTAAATACAGTGATGGTTTTAAATCACAATTGAGTGTAATTTATCCCTTATTTAATCAGAAAATGTGGCATGACCATGGCATGAATGTTTTTTTTAGTTTATGTTTGTTTTGTTAGGACGTGTAATTGTATTATTTAACTATTCTGGAGTAGATGGGTTTTTGTGTTTGCAAATGTATATATTAGTTGTATTAAGGCATATTATTTAATCAATCAATATTGTTAATTTGATAGCAATTAAATTGTTTTTGGGTTCCTGATACTATTTTGTTGAGATCTCATTTGTTGACACAGACAAAATGTGACCATTTCTGACAGTGCAAAAAAGTGACTCTCTAGATATGAATTTTTAAACACTAACCTCGCAGTACAAGTCTTGTGGTTCTAAATATTGTGGTCCTAGTAGTGTGTTTCTTGTTTATTCACTCAAGCGGTTGTGCAAGCAAAAGCGTGCTTATAAAAAGCGCCACGTTTGCAAGAGAGCGGAGCACCTGTGCGTGCGTGCGTGCGAAAGGCAAAAAAAAAGCCTGCCGTGTTACTCACTCATGCACTGCAGGCTGTGTTTTTTCTGTAGCGTCTTGCCACACAGCGAGCAGGTGGCGCAGCTGGAAAAAGTGCCGAGCGCTAAAAGATGCCCGTTGCTGGAGCTGCAATCTCTCTCCGTGGACTCCCTGTCCTTCTCCTTACCCCTCTGTTGCTCTTTCTCCCGGTTCTTACCCTGCTGGGACGGACAATAAAGATTGGTTAGCGTCATTAAAAGCGTGTCATAGGCAGGATGTGCAAGAGGGTTTATTTTGTAAGGAGATTAGTGCACTAAGATGCGTGACACAATCGGAGTTAGGTCATGAAAATACAATACAAAACAAATAAATATTGTTAAGTAAGCATTTTATATATGTATACTGTATTCCCAGAGCACACTTTTTTAGTTCTGTGGCAGGGCTGATTATTTAGATCAAGGGTGTCGGACTCGGGTTGGTTCGCGGGCCGCTATAACGTCAACTCGGTTTCATGTGGGCCGGACCATTTTAGATATAATATTTAGATATTTTTTTATATAAATGGATTAAAAGCCCTAAATATTCAGTTTTTATAGATCTAAAACAATGCTTATTTTAGCTTTTTTATTATTATATATTTTTAGATTTTACAAAATGATTTTTGAACTAAAAATACAAAAAAAATGAATTAAAAAAATTACAATTATTGATTTAAAAGGGGGAAAATCAGGAAATGTAATATACAGACACTCCTCAACTTACGAACGCAATTGGTTCCGAGCGATTGTTCATAAGTTGAATTTGTTTGTAAGTTGATTTAGTGCTATATTTTGTATTATAATTTATGTTTAAGGCCTATATAAGTATATTGAAGGTTTATATAAGTGCATTTGTATGTTTAAGGCTTGTATAAGTAACACGCATTGGTTTGTACCGAAAAAAAAAACATTTAATAAAATGGAGAGAATATGTACAGTACTGTAGAGAGAGAGATAGATTTATGTATTAGAAACTGGCCAAAAGAAGCGACCTAATGACGATTGCACAGTTTTCTTCTTTTTTTCATCATAAATGATGCAGTAGCACTGTATGGCATCATTCAATTGATTTGCAAACTTTGTGCAACGTTCAATATTTGGGTCCTGCTGCTCGATCTTTCTGTTTATAAATGGTACTGAATGTGCAACGCTCACCACTTTCTGACGCGCATCAAGCTTCGTTATTATTGCCACTCGTTTCAAATGAAATGGCTTGCCTCTTCCTTCCAACTCCCTCAATAGAAGCCTTTAGCTTTTTACCAACCATATTCAATATTGGATGCATGAGATATTTAATGATACAAATGAAAAAGGTTCTTTGCACACTGGAGATACATTCACGCACTTCTTCTTCGTTGCAATGCGGAAGGTAGATGCTGGGTGAGCTGAGCTCTCACAGCGCCAGGCGTCGGTATTAGCGGCGGAAAGAAGTACTACTCCGAAAAAGACGCGAAATACAAAATTGGACTTGCGAACATTTTTGGACTTAAACGCAATTTGCAGACATGTTCGTATGTACCGTTGTTCGTAAGTTGAATGTTCGTAAGTAGGGGAGCGTCTGTACATTTATACTCTTCATTTTAATTTGATCCTAAAACAGAAAGTCGGCACTCATGATTTACTTTCCCAGGCCACACAAAATGATGCGACGGGCCAGATTTGGCCCCCGGGCCGCCACTTTGACACATGAAATTTAGATGAATTATTTTTTTTATTTAGACTTATTGTTGCCTGTAGATTCCAAGTTGGCCAATAGAGGGCGTGTACACTTTGGTGGTGGAACTTTTCATGTTTCTGGGCTGATGATAAATTTAGGAAGCGAGCAGGATTTTTTTTTTTTTACAAATAGTCCTAAATAAATAATCTGTGTAACATCACACACTCAATGTTGATGCAGATGTATGATTAGTATTTATTGTACTGAATTGAAAAAGTTATTTCAGGAGTAAAAAAAAATCAATTATTCTCATTGAAATATGATATTAAAAAGGTAACGCAGTAAATTTTGAAAATGAAATGTAATTTTTCAGCATAGCATATGTATTTTTACTACTGCCACTTTAAATAATTAAACAGACCTCAGATAAAATTGACTCATCTCTATGTGTCACAATAAGAAAGACTGTACTATAGCCGACCTTATCTTTATTGAAGGAACCCGTCATCCTGTTCCTTAACGAGCTGAGGGTCCTCTTCACCTTGGTGCCCTTTTCTACCTTCTCACTTCGATCATCGTCTTCCTCATTCCTGGTGGAACAAAAGGAAATGGACATTGTCCTCACAATAGACGCAAAAAAAGCTGAATCAAAACCAGTGTTTGTAGAAGAAGTTACAAAAGAGTATAGTTGACCCACTGTAACTAGCATATGTTATAGTAGAGGTCGTGAATGCAGACTTTCTGATCTATCTAGTTCAAGTTCTACCACTACTTCTACTATCAAGGTTGATCCACTTAAAATGGAATAAAATCTGAAACATAATTAAGCAACATCAAGGAAGGAACTTACTCATTTGACAGGAACTCAAACCAAGTGACATTTTCAGAGTCTTTGTCGTTGCCTTTTATTTGTTTTGCACTGTGGAATACAATAATAAAGGTAATCATTTTCATAGAGCTAATGAAAAACATCTCAGTTTTTATCAGGACAAGGTTAATAACTAAGAATGTGCACAAACTGGAATTTGCATACGTGAGTAGTATATGCACACACTGTGACTGTTTAAATTTATTATAAACATATTGGGTTCCTAATGTGCAGAAAACAATATAATAACCAAATTCTAGTGAAGATATTAATGTGATAGCAATGGGGTGATGCTAACTTCAGTGCACTTCCTCAGGTTAGTAAATATGACCTTGGCTGCTAGTTGAGAAAATATAGCACCGGATTTTCTGGACTATAAATCACACATTTTTCATAGTTTGGCTGAACCTGCGACTAATATTGGAGTGTGACTTGTACATTTGTATATTTTTTCATTCTGACCACCAAAATCCAGTTTTTTTAAAGGTGTAGTCAACTGAAAACCATTTTTTCTGTTTTAGTAGTTACTTTAAGGTATGTTTGTTCCAGGATTCTGATAAAAAATCCCAAAAATACAAATTACACTCCAGTACAACTTTATATATATATATATATATATATATATATATATATATATATATTTTTTTTTTTTCTCTTCATTCAGGTGCGACTTATAGTCCAAAAATACGGTACATGTACATTTACATATACAGTTTTCCCGACTTGATGCAATACAAACTTGTGATATAAACACACACAAATGCAAAGAGTGCTTGAGCGTGGTCAAAATCTGCTGCCTGCATTTTTTTTTGCGAGCAGCAGCTTGTTTACTTACCCGTGGTACAACTTTAGCTCCTGCAGAACTTTCTGTACCATCACCCTAAGACAAACAAGACACTGAGGCTAAGTTGCTATGCTAAGCAATTGACACGTGCATTTGCACAAGCCCAGACGCACTTAAGAAACACACACGAACATACAATTACACACACCATCTAAGGGGATGGTGGAAGAAAGGACAGTAGTGGGAGGAGGAGGTTGCAGACACATGACAAGGAGCAGAGATGTCAACGGGGAATGGGGGAAGCCCCTGTGTGATGTCTGATTGGATGAGAACATAACAGGCTACAGATGCAGTACAGGGTGTGCAAACTAGCACAAAAAGTTGCATAGGCCAGTACTTTTGTACCTTTTTTATCTGCGATGTCTTTACTGTGTACTGGAGAAGTTTTGTGGAGCAATTGGACTTTTTTGGTCTCTGATTTCGTGACAAGGATAATGTAAACTAGTGTTTTGATGTGCCGATTAATAAGAAGCTGTTTGCCGATGGTCATTAGTTAATCCAGTCGCACGCAGCCAATGAGCAGTTCACTCACATTCCCTTTAAATGTGGCACAATAGTGCCGCACTGGATGTCCTTGACTTGCCCGAAGAAGAAATTGGTTTGCATGAGTCCGGCAAGTCAGATTAAAGAAAATTAGACGAGATTTATTATGATTAATAATACATGGGGTACAGTATGTTAGTGGTTTTCACTTCCGCCTCACAGTTCTGAGATCAAGGGATCAATTCCCGGTAAGTTCCGACCTTTCTATGAGGAGTTTGTGTGTTTTCCCCGTGCTTGCGTGGGTTTTATACAGGTACTCGTTTCCTCCCACATCTCAAAAACACGCATGTTAGGCTGGTAGAACCATCTAAATTCTCGCTAGTGTTAATGAATACATAAAAAAATAATAATTAGAAACTCCCTGAACTGGTTGCTAGCCAATTGCATAATTTGGGAATTGTATCTGATTTTTATTTTATTTTAGAGTTACATTTTTAAGGCTTGTATTTATCTTTTAAAGTAATTCATACATCCACCCATTTCCTATTATACACTAACCATGCTACCAAATGACTGCTTGGTCACACCCAGCATTAACTGTAATTGGCTATAGAAAATTGATGGATGGAGTGTATGGGAGATAGTGATAAGCTCCCTAACTTGAAAGTATTTTTCTGACAGTGCACTTTATCAATGATCCCTGTGGAATCAAACCAGAAGAGTTTTTTTTTCTTCTTCAACATTTCAAGCATTAAGCCTGAACAGATGTACCGCAATGTTCTCTGACCTCATTCACGAGGGTTTAAGCACACCTCAGTGATGGCAGTGTGGACTTACATGTGACTCTGCCCCTCAGTGGAGTGCAGGTGTTCCTCAGGGTCAAACTCCTCGGCTGCATGAGAAAAAAAAAATAGATATCGGAATCAGTGAAAAAAATATTTTTGCCAAATACTGCATTTTCCACGCAAATACGCCATATCTGTCACTCGACTGAATCAAAGGTACGGCTTATATGCGCATAAATTAGACTTGACATGCACAAAACTGCAAGGTGACAAGGACGAAACACCATAACGCAAGACAATCCGGCCATTGCGGTCATTTATTTCAAAATAGAGAAAAAATAAACTGATAAAATGCTTAACAAAATGTATTATTTATTTATTGCTCGCTCAGGACACCGCCATCTTACCTAGGGATGACAAACTAGACCACTACGGACACACTTCCTGGTTCCACTGCTCACGTGACTTACTTTTTGAATTTGTCTATGTGCAGGCAACACCCTTTAGTAATTTGGAATCTAGCAGATGATCCTTTCAATTCATTAAGTATCTCAGAAATAATAAAAAATTGAATTCAACGATTTTTAAGGCAATTTTAGGGGTGCGGCTTATACATGGAGTCGGCTTATATGCGAGAAAATAAGGCGAGCCTTTTTGGTCAGAACAAAAATGAATTAGTTCCAGTGATAAATTCAAGAGCAAGTAAAAGTAATTTACCATAGTAAACAATATTTGCAAACCATTTAACATAAAAGTATCGCACCTCCTGCTGCCATCGCGACTTGTTTGGATGTCCGTACGATACGAGTGATGTGCGCTGCACGTGAACATTCGTCTGTGGCCAGGATCTCCGAGCGGGAATACACTTGCTTGCCGGGAACACCATCGGCCTAAAAAGTTTGCAAATGTAAACAGGGTTGGATTTTATTTACATGAAACAGAGACGCTCGAAGGTCAGGGTCACATTTTTCTTTGGGACCGCGACAAACATTATTTAGCCTATAATTCAAATGAAATGAAAACACTAAATTTGATTCATTTGCTCTTTACCGAAAAGAATGAGGTGTATACTCTTCATAGAAATGGACTACACGGACGGGAACGATTAGCGTTCCATCTCCAACTTAACAATGAAACCAAACGTTCACTAGTAAAGGGCATCAAGTGCGTAAGTAATCATTCTTGAAGATGTATCTCAGTTTTAGACCTTAGCATCGGCGGAGGAGAGTGTCTCATTGGGACCATCTGTCTCATCCACAGGACAATTTGGACAGCTGTCGGTCTTCTTCTGGGTGGACTGAAAGAGTGCCATGTGCCCTTCTTCATCCTCATCGCCATCACTGTCCAAGGCCACCATGTCGAGACTGAGTCTGACAGAAAAAATGCAGTCAATACCATACCCACATCTATCTAGCATGACTAATGTCATTTTTTTAAAATCTGTGTACTATAAGTGAAACTTAGTTTTTGTTGTTGTCCTTCACCCCATAACTATTTTTTATAAAAATCGCCTCAAAATAAAATTATAATTTTCCTGTCTGTCAGATGATACTGTCATGCATAAAGTCTACACACCCCTGTTCCAATGGCCCCCTTTTTTCATGACTACACTTTTGATCTGTTCCCTGAGGGGTCTCCTTTGCATTATTATTATAAGCTGCACCCTTAGTTTTTCCTTAAAATAATCAAATTTTTACTATTTCTCGCGTATAAGCCGCACCCTGATTCACAATTTTCACCTCCATATTCATAGTTTTAATCGGAAGAACAAATGTGTTACTTTGAAGGGGAAATCTTTTTTTTGTTCCAAATATGGCTTATATGCGAGAAAATACGGTCCCCAGATTGAAAAATCCTATTCAGACAACTTAAGACCGAATACAAAAAACAAAACAAAAAACAAAGACGCCCTTTTTTGACATTTTTGATAAGAAGCATAAATAGCAATAGCAAAAGCATAAATAAGAGGTATGAAATAAGATAATGAGAGTGGTACCTCCTTCCCAGGTCGATGGGGGCAACCTGGACACCCCAGCTGTGTCTGCGTGATGTAGACATGGACCTCACTAAATTAGGGAAACTATCGACTTCCACATCTCCATTTAAAAGCACCGTCTTCCCGTGCTCCCGCGATTCCGTTTTGCTTTGAGCCGTTTCCATCGATCCCAACAGTCCTTGCAAATCAATAGTCAGACTAAGACCAACTCTTGGGCCCAGAGAGTCTTGGCTGTCAATCACACAGCTCGGCAAGAGCTTGGGGCTCAGCTGGGTGACCACAAGGGGGCCGGCCACTTCCTCCGTTGACACTCGCATGGTCGGGTGGGGCACCGCGTTCCGGGAGATGAGCTCTGGACTGCTGGTCTTCAGAGGCCCATCATGAAGCGCCCCCAAATCTCTGAAGTAGTCGGAGTCTCCCAAGGAAGAGCTGAGGCCTAGCAAGTCCTCCGTGCTACTGCTGACTTCCACACCTCGCGCCTCACCCTCGCTCACGACAGAAGACGCATCCTGGAAAGAAGGGACAATCTGACTACAGGCGAAAGGTAAGGTACACGGTCGATTGGTCGCCGATCTCTTGGTCGCCCGGAGGGTAAGTGATAATTATCATTTAAATCGTTGCTCAAATTCCCTAAATACAAACTGCAAATTACTATTTAGCCATACTTAATGCCCTAGTAATTATTAGGCTGAAGAAAAGCTCAAAATTTCCCGGACTTTTATTGTTTTTTGTTGGAGAACTTGTTAAGACCCTGACGGACGTAGCTTCTTAAAGGGACAACGCATGTACATACAAATTCTTATACACTCAGTGAAACTGCTCATGGCCATTGTTGGCTTTTCTTGATGCATAGACCGTGTTGTTTTACCTTGTTTTGTCTTTTGGTCGCCCGTTGTCGCGGTCAGGGCGACCAAAAGACTGGCGACCAATTAACCGCACACGGAAAGGTAGACTACACCTCGATTGGTTGCCAGTCAGTCAGAGCAGACAACCATTACCATTCACAACCACACATCCATGGAGAATCGATCCCAGTTTCTCGTACAATCAGGCGAAAGAACCACAGCACCATTTCTTTTCAAAAAGTGGGACACACGACTAAACTTTTCAGAAACAAGTTTTAGCTGCTTGCAAAATCTGTTTCACAATACCGAAGAAGGGTGTTTGTCTTCATTACTTCCCACCGCAAAGACCTGATTCATAGTCCACGGCATTAGGGACACAATTTACATTTACAGCGAGGTAGAACTGCACTGCATCTTGCTGACAGCTTTTTCTAACATTTTGCTTTCAGTTCCATGAGCGCACTTTGACATCACTAATAAACATCCATCCGTCATTTTCAATAGCCCTTGTTCTCATTAGGGTAGGGTGTTGGGTGAGAGCCAGGGTGAAAAATTTTGTCTTTTGAAACTTTACTGATGTGAATGCGCCCGTAGATTACTGTATTTTCTCGCATATACGTCATGCTTGTCGCTCCAAAAAATGATGACTGAATCGAGGGTGCGGCTTATATGCGCACAAATTAGACTTGACATGCACGAAACCGCAAGGTGACAAAGACCAAACGCCATAAGGCAAGACAATGCAGCCGATACGGTCATTTATTTCAAAATAAAGAAAAGATAAAATGCTAAACCAAATTTATTTTGACGTCGATGAATGAAATGTAACCAAAAAAATAAACCGTATCTAGCATAAAACATGAAAAAAACTCACTTATGCCTGCCATTGCTCGCTCAGGGCGGTACCATCTTACCTAGGGATGACAAACTAGACCGCTACGGACACATCCTGGTTGTACTGCTCACATGACTTCCTTTTTGAATTTGTCTATCTACAGGCAACACCCTTTAGGAATGTGCAATCCAGCAGACGATCCTTTTGATTCATACAGTATCTCAGAAATACCACGTGCGATGATTTTTCTTAAGATTTTCCCTTCAAAGTGACACATTTGTACTCCCTATTAAAACCATGAATATGGAGGTGAAAATTTTGAATCAGGGGACGGCTTATACGAGAGAAATTGCAAAATTCAACGATTTTAAGGCAATTTTAATGCTACGGCTCATACGCGGAGGCGGCTAATATGCAAGAAAATGCGGTACCTGATCGCCGTTGCTGTTCCCAAAAAAGACATCCTCACTGATGGAAGGGGGTGATGGAGACGGTGAGGATATCGTCCCGACAGGATGCTGCTGCACATTCTCTTGCTCACTCAATTTTCTACCCGTTTGTTCAACCTGATTTCCAATGGGATGTCCGCTGTATGATTTACACTCCGAAGCTGAAAGGAATGGATGGTAACGTTAAAAAGCAGTTAGTCATGAGTTTATTAGCATTCAGCTAAATAGCAGCGTGTGAAAGCTGCTAAAGAGTTGTATGCTGATTACTATGGTGACTTGGGCCACACCATGAGTGGAGGGGAAGGCCACAGTTATGACAGCTTACGTAAGTTTTATTTCATGAGAGTATTTCCTGTGAAATTGAGTTTGAGACTAAGCTTGCCTGGCTCCACACTTCTTGATTCTTGTTTTTTTTTCTTCAACTTGGAGGCAGCTGACCAGTCTGCTTATTTTCAACCCAAAAGGTCGTGTATTATAATTATTCATGCGGATAAACAGAAACATGGTCATGTACCTTTCCACACTGGGGAAATATTGATTTTTGGAGGAATATGGTTAGCAAATTACTTTTCTTATGACAGTTGGAGTGTCCAGTGAGATATGAGGATCATAATGGCTAAAAGTATTCAAAAAATATCTTATTTTTGTTATAGAATTTATATTTTAAAGGGAAATTTGTTACTTTTCTGGATGTGTTGGGATATTTTGTGCTAAAGTTATAGCTTTTTTTAAGTTAGTACGAACATTTATTCTCTTATATCATACATAATCTAATCTATTCATATGTACTCTATTCACCAAGGAAAAAAACTTAAAATTATATATATATGTTTTTGTCTTTGACTCTCCAACAACTATACTTCCATTAGTACTGAAACCTATAAAAATAAAAACAAAAATACTGACTATTCTGTTTCGCCTATCCTAAAAAGGTAAATGCAGCCAGAAATATAAAAAAAATGTAACCCACATCATCCTATAAGCAGCAATTATATAGTTACTGTACTTTATTTGCAAGAAGTTAAGATTTCGGATATTTTTAAACAAAAAAATAAGCCTATTTGCCTTGTTGTACGACATTTGATCTGAATTGGAATGTATTTAGTGCATTTATGCCATGAAAAAAAAATGATGCTAACAACTGAAAACAGAAGCTAACTATTTTAAAAATTAGCCTCCTAGGATCTAGGTGTCCACTAATGATGACATGATTTTTCTCAGAAACTACATCATGTAAAAAGATAATTCTTTGTTTTTACTCTCATCAGGTCCCAATTAGCCTAAATATAAAAAGAAAAGAAAAATGCATGCCTTGCAAGGAGATTAAGATTGTAGCAGAAATTCAGTTTGCTTTGCGCTCGTGTACATTAATGTTGACTTATTCATCTGTGTTCTCTTTGTTTGTCGCAGTGTACTATAAATGTACAATAACTCAATAAGAGCAGACTTCATTATATTAAACCGAATGCAGACAGGTCCCGGCAGCAAAAAAAAAAACATGGCAGCCATGTAAACACTGCCATGCTGACATACTGTGTTGTCAGTGTACTATATTTTGTATAAGACTACATCACACGCATTTTTCAAACATGGCCGCTGCTTGATGTTTACTTGGACGACGCCTTTTATGGATAACACATCAACATCACGTTATTAAGTGTGCGTGTCTATGTTTATATGAGTCTTATTATTGTGAGTGGCTACTTAAATCAATGTCATCAATGGACAATACCTTTTTAATATTAAAAGTTTTTATAGGCTATCGATCCAATCATTTCAAGCTTTGGTTATGATTGGTGTGAAATAACAAAAGGGAAATGACAAGCAATTTTTTTTTGGGTCAGTGATGACAATCACAAGAGGAACTTGATGATCATCATATGATTAAATCATGATAAACTCCACATAGGGGTTTTCCTTTACACATTTTTTTTTCTTCCAAAAAGCTACAGGAGTGTAGGTCATCATTATCGATTGAACGATTATCGGCGCCAATATTTGCCAATTTGACGTATACAAATGTGGATTTTTTTTTAAATCTGACCGGCCGAAAAATAAAAGAAAAAAATCGGATTAAAATAGGGTTATTTCGACCTGTCATGGCTGCTCTTTAAGAGACTTCGGCGCCCTTTGTTGGTAATGAGACGCATCTCAGCTCTCAGTGCCTACTGAAATAGTATTTTACCATGTACAGTGGTACCTCGTGATACAACATGCTCGTCATACAACATACTCGTGGTACGACGAAATTTTCGATCGAATAATTCGTTCGCGATACGATTAAAATTTCGAGATGCGACCAAGCCAGGTGGCCATGACATGAGAGGCTGTTTATCATTGTAGTGCACTGTCTTATTTTGACGCATCTCTTTCGTGTATAACTACTATATCTACGAGGACTGAACGATTTATTCAGACGAGTTTCGACCAGGAAACGCGCATGCGCAGGCAAAAAGAGGGCTTTCTGGGTAATGAAGTATACTCGTGCACACAACACCCATAGGCAATGGCACCCTTTTTCAGAATAAAACTTCATTACCCACAATCAATACGTGGGTAAGCTCAGCTATTGCATTTCCTGTTATTCTTTCTAAGGAAAGAAGGTCCCGCGATCTTTCATTCAAGACTATTTCTCGTTGGCAAGTGGTCGTGCGTTATCCTATTGTGAGGACATTTGTGTGCATCATTTTCCGAATATTTTGAAGGCAATACAACAACAAACAGTCCATCGATAGCGAATATGTGGGTGGAGGCGTGGCAAACCGCTAACCCGGAAAACGAAGGTAACAAAAGATTAAGACAAAACTAGAATTCAGTTTTGTGTAAAGTTACATTAAACGTATGTTTGAGTGTGTCTGCATATGTTTATCCAAGTTAATTCAAATTTGTTTGTTCGTTTACGAGTGCCGTGGATAAAGTCCCCCCGAACACCCCCCCCTCCGCCTCCATGTGTGTCGTTGTCTCTCCCCTCCGCGAAATGCGTCTAATTTTACATCTATTAAACACATTTTATTACTATTAAACCACTCGTTATTCATTACTTTGTCAATATATGGCGAATTAGAAGAAATAAAACATTTTTTCCAATCCAATCTCCTGATTTGGTGTTTTTTTCAAAGGGTTGGAACAAATTAATTTGTTTTCAATTCATTTCAATGGGAAACGTTCGCTCGAGTTACGAAAAGCTCGACATAGACCTCAGTCTCGGAACGGATTACGATCGTATGTTGATGTACCACTGTATTTTACTATGTATTAGTTCATGCTACACCTAAAAAGTGCTGCCATTTCGACTCTATGAACGTTACAGAAACAAAACAATTGTGATGTCTCGAAAAAGCCTTTGATGTTTTAACCTCGTGCCTGCAAGCGCACCTTACACTTCCTGTTTGACTGAGTTATACTTGCATGCGTCCATGTATGTATCATGTCCCTCAAAGTAGTACCTCACGAGACTACTCCGTGGAAGCAGAAAAGAAAAGGGAACAATCTTGGGTGCCTACCTCTCTTGAAGGACCACCTCTTCATCCAGAGCCTGGAGAAGGAGGGCCAGGAGTGGTTGAGCGGACTGTCCGCCATGCGTGCGGCGTTCTGTGGACGTCAGCTGGAACTGCTGCTGCAGAGGCTGTGATACAATCGATGAGGAAGAGAAGGAGGAGACAGAAGAAGAAGAGGAGGAGTGACCATGAAGGGAGCAGAGCATGTCGGTGTTCGTTACGACTCTCAACGGGTTACCTCGAAATAATAATACCCAGTATAAGACATAAGTTACATATATATAAAAAGTGAATGAGTGAACTGAGTCAAACTACGGGACTGAATTTTACATATGGAGAAAATAAGTGTGGGTTTTTTTTTCAAATACAGACGCTCCCCTACTTACGAACTTTCGAGTTACGAACAACGGTACATACGAACATGTCTGCAAATTGCGTTTATGTCGAAAAATGTTCGTAAGTTCGATTTTGTATTGCACGCATTTTTCCAAGTAGTGCTTCTTTCCGCCGCTAATACCGACGCCTGGCGCTGTGAGAGCTCAGCTCACCTAGCATCTACCTTCCACTGCCCAGTTCGTTGCAATGCGGAAGTGCGTGAACGTATCTCCAGTGCGCAAAGAACCTTTTTCATTTGTATCATTAAATATCTCGTGCATCCATTATTGAATATGGTTGGTGAAAAGCGAAAGGCTTCTATTGAGGGAGGTGCAAGGAAGAGGCAAGCCATTTCATTTGAAATGAGTGGCAATAATAACGACGCTTGATGTGCGTGATAAAGTGGTGAGCGTTGCACGTGAATACAACTTGAATCGTTCGACTGTCAGTACCATTTATAAACAGAAAGATCGAGCAGCAGGACACAAATATTGAACGTTGCACAAAGTTTGCAAATCAATTGAATGATGCCATACAGTGCTACCGCATCATTTATGATGAAAAAAAGAAGAAAACTGTGCAATCGTCGTTAGATCGCTTCTTTCGGCCAGTTTCTAATACATAAATCTCTCTCTATCTAATGTATGTATACAGTACTGTATGTATTCTCTCCATTTTATCAAATGTTTTTTTCAGTACAAACCAGTGTGTGTTACTTACACAAGCCTTAAACATACAAATGCACTTATATAAACCTTCAATATACTTATATAGGCCTTAAACATAAATTATAATACAAAATATAGCACTGAGCAACTTACGAACAAATTCAACTTATGAACAATCGCTCGGAACCTAACTCGTTCGTAAGTAGGGGAGCGTCTGTAGTGCAAATATTGTATCCGAATGAGCAAACAGAAAAGCTCATTGCTATAATTAAGGTAATGTATGATGGTGTGGTGGTTAGTACAAGCATGTTATAGTTCAGATTTTTTTTACTATTAACGTTTAATGCAAGGCCATTTTTATCTTAGTCATTTACGCCCACTCTGAAATGATTGGACATCTGAGTTAATGCTACAGTTGTGCGTCAATCACATGTGGCTAGTACGTATATCCACCTTCACAGTTGAGCGCTATGATCCAAACAATACGTCACGCTATTCTTCTGCTATATTGGCAGTCCAAACCCACAGTTTGGAAAACCAAATTAAATTCAAAAGTATTTATTTTTTTAAGTTTCAAAATAGCTTGGAATAAAAAAATGGAAAAAATATGTACTTTAAAGTTTGGAGACATTTAGTGAAATGAAGCCCAAAAAAAGGAAGTACAGTTTACACCGATATTCTATGCTAGCAGATCTTTTAATTCAAAGAAGAATAGCCTGTAGGATACATTTCTAACCTGGCAACTTAACGGTCACCGCCTTTCTTGTGTAATACACAGGATGAGTGTCAAATTGAGTATAGTGTAAATGAAGTGGAAAAAGTCTCATCACTTTCCCACCGACAGAAACATTCTTCCGTACCAAACTTTCCATATTTTTAACTAAGCTACCATTTGTTGAAAAACACTTTGGCATAAAAAAACAACAAGTGAACTTACTTGTATTAAGAAGTGTGAGGATGTTCAGCTCAGCCTTTGTGCGCATTGACGGACGATGACGCTTGTCTGACAGATTGAGTAAGGGCAGTTTCCTCTTTGCATCGTTTTGTGCAAAACAAAACACAAAAAAACATTGCCTTCATCCAATGGTAAATTTCCCCATGTGTGACACACACACACACACACACACACATACACACACTTCACGTCTGATGTGCAACCTACCGTTTGATGCATGCTTGCAAGTTGAGCAATGTGGTTTTTGCGGCAGTCTTTTGCGAGGCTTCATACACGTACAATACATACATAACAAGTGTACTACTTTCCAATGCCCTTTTCACGTAGTTTATCTCACTTTTCATGTTTACGTGGACTAGAAGTCATTGGTTTAAAACATACTACATATTTAATTTTTAAAATAGGCCTGCAATTAGTCCTCAACTGTGATAAAGTATGTTTTTTTGCGCTTTCTGACCACCGACAAACTGTCATGTTGTTTTTGCGGTGTTAGGAATCGGAAAACTGTTAGCCTGTAGCTCACTGTTTTATTATCATGGTTTCATATCAAATAAAAAAATGGCCTCCCAAAATTGCAATTTATAACTCAGTGACTTATATATATATATATATGTATATATGTATATATATATATATATATATATATATGTATATATATATATGTATATATATATATGTATATATATATATATGTATATATATATATGTATATATATATATGTATATATATGTATATATATATATGTATATATATATATATATATATATATATATATATATATATATATATATATGTATATTTCTCTTCATTGTGTATCTTTGGCTGGTGCAACTTAGTTTAAAAAATACTATACATACTATATTAGCATTGTCTGCATAGTATTTAACACATTAAATGTCAGTGATGGAGTTATATATCCAAATAATTTAAATGAGGACTGGCTTATATGAATATGAAAAGGTTAAAAAGCCTAATTTGTGCATGGAAAGTTAACAGATATGATTCAATCAAAAATAAAAAAAACCTTTGTTGTCGTTATACACAGCTGCGTAGAACGAAATAATTTCGTTCTACGCAGCTGTGTAATGACAATAAAGGCTTTTGTTTTTTTATGATTCTAATGAATAATGTACTGCATATATGTTAAGTAAAGAGCTAAAAAAATAATTAATGATTTTTTTTCATGCAAGGCTTTATGATTAAATAATGTAAACTTTTTAGTTCAAATACTGTAATTCATTATGAATACGCAGCACCTGTGAAAAAAAAATGACCGCCGATCAATTTTCTCCAATAATTTTATTCATAATTTTAATATAAACAGTTAATTGTCGAATAATTTACACACAGCAAGATTTGTATTTTCATATCATTGCAACATTTTCCGTACATGTCACTACTTGGCTCTCCTTTTGAAACCATAGAAAAAATAAATTGTCAAGCGTTTCATTTAGTCATGGCACATTTTCTGTCTTTTTGTTTTTGATCCTGTACAATATGCATCGTGTCATTCTTTGCACGTGCGTGTTTATGTGTGTTTGTGTGTGTGTGTGTCGATGTATGCGTTACATGAATAGATAATGGCACATTTGGATCCAGTGTGAGGGATGAAGCCAACTCTCTGGGTTTGGACTATACAAACATACACACGCACCGACTGCCGCAGACTCACAACAGGAACGTATACACAACATTTCCCCCCCCCAAAAAAAATGAACAACAAAGAGGTAACCTGCACGACGACGACAGCATGGCGGCCATTAGAAGCGACTGTATGTGCACCGAGGAGACAACACGCTAACGTAAAATATCGCTCTATCAAACTGGAGCAGACCACTGGAAAGACGGCCATCTTTAAATGCGACCTCCCCGCTAGTTTTGTTTAGTTCATAGCCTTAAAAGCCCGCCACACTAGGGCTGTACCACTTGGGGGAATTTACGGGGGGGAAGTCGGTGAATCATCATTGTAGCTTATCTCATTGTTCGCCGGTCTCCCCCCTCTTTAATGTACAGTGGTCTCGTCCAGTTTTCACGTGATTTGCTTCTAGAAAAAGGAAAGGAAAACAAACTAAACATGCCTCAGGGGTACTTTTGGGACTGTTTGGGTGCATGCAAAAGTGTTCTTTTAAGCAGTTTTGGTGCCACAAAATGTGTATTTGCGTGTTTTTTTCTCTCCCACAGGCTCTTTTCCTGTGTGTATTGTAGTGGGTTGTGTCCTCGACAACAACAAAAATATCCTCTTGATTTAGAAAACAAAATGGAGATATATACACATTCATAACAATTTCCAAATGTACAAGAGTAGTAAACGTTTACAGTAAGAAAAAAAGTCATTGTTTGCCCTCCCTACTGTGGCTAAAAAAATAAAAATAGAAATCAATCCCTCTAAAAGGTAATACTTTTTTAAACAATAAAAATACATACAAATGCTTTGTTCTCAACCGATGTTGACATACAAGAAGCCTTGTAAATTGAATTCAGGGATTTTTTTTTTTAATGTGGACATTTTCAATGGGAATTAATGGGAAGACTGGGTCAGATATTTGAAATTAATCATAAACGTATTCAAGTTTAACAGAAAAATAACCTAATGAAACAGATTTGTATCACTACTGGTGTGGACAGGGTCGATTTTTGTATCATTTATGTGATCGATTAAAATGCAACACATAAATTAACATCATTTTAGATATGCTGTTTGTGATGAACAGTTTAAAATTCATTTTTCAATCCAAAAAACAACAACAAATAAGTATATCAACTATAAATGTACCAATAGTCTGATTTTCAACATACTATTTAAATATAATTTTTTTATATACAATCTATTGTAAAATTTTAGCCAGCCAATCAGTGAAAAGTGTCATAATACCGTATTAAAGGGAGAAAAAAAACTGAAATTATGCAAGCATTTCTCTGAAAAAGTCAATTCCCATTAATTCACGTGGGAAATGTCAAGATGACAATTTCCTCAAATGTTTCTGCCATCAACATTTTTTGCAACGAGGAGGCTCTTATTTCATTTATTTCTTTTTTTAAGCTCACAATATTAAATCAAGTGCTTTCATTTTCAGGGGGCGGTTAAAAAAGAAAAAGAAAATAGGCGAAAAATGCCGCTATTTACATTTAGCAGCGACTAAATCATCGTATTTTTCCCAATATGGGGATGCGATTCAACATATTCAACAACAATGGGACATATTTTAAGGAATTTGGCGTGTGCCGACAAAAAAGGGGCAGATTAATGACATATATGGATATATTCTTTTTTTTTCATTAAAAAAGGTCACAAAAAGAAGCTATCCGCTGGTATACATCATTCCATTTTTTTCCCATGCATAAAGCAAGCTTAGCAGAGCACACGCAAAATTTAATTTCTTTCTTTTTTGGGTCTAAATCATTGAATTTTAAATTGATTTGATTCCACAGTTTGATTTGCACACAGTTGTTTTGGGATAAGAGATTTTATGGAGTTTTTTTTATATTGGGAGGTACTCTTGCTAGATAGACTGTTAGATTGCAAGGCACTATATATTAGGGGTGGGTTTGCGTTGCAATGCTCCCATTCAGCCACTAGGGGCAGTCCAAGGGGGGATTGGGGGGTGTACACATGGACTCCATTTTTCAAAAATGATATAAAAAGTAGCTAAGGTCTATTTCTTCACCTCTATGTGAACATCAGGCCGCCTCCCTGAGATTGAAAAAAATATTAAATACAGTCGAGATTTAGTCTGGTTTGAGTTTGTATGGCCAATAGGATTATCCTAGTATACCTGCGTGCCCAAAAATAGAAAATATGCTTAATTTATTCCAATTTGAGGGGGTGGTCGAGACTGGGGTTGCTTGTCAAGTTTTTAAAAATAGTCTTAAATGCCCCGATTTGATTATTTTTTTTTTTTGATAATCACGGCTAAACGTGCAGACCATAAAAGGCCCAAAAAGAAAAAAATCCCAAAACAGACCCATGTGAAAAGCCCCAAAATATGCATGTAAGGCAGAAAGCAAACAGTAGGAGGCGACTTTTAAAGAAAGGGTGAACGTTAGGTGCGATTCCTCCATTTAGACTGAGGTAGGCTCCGGCCGAAACAACATGGACGACAACAACCAATGACATGCATCCCACGAGGACGACAATCCGGATAACGCGATCACCCTTGCACCCCCAATTATTTTTTTTAATGCTTCACTGGGATGCTAACCGCTCTGTTCTCAATCAAAATAATAAATATCTACACCGTCTTGATGTCCCATTAGAGGTGGTCGAAAGCTGCGTTTTAGTATTCAAGTGCTTTAAAAGTTATTGGAAATCCAAATAGTGCTGTTAGGGGCGGTCGTATGGATTAATTTATTCGTGATTCCCAACCACTGTGTCCAATTTCACTTGATTATATGAAAAAAAGTGCCACCATTCAAGATACATTAAAGGAAACAGGCATGGATGCAATATTGAACAAATGTTATGCAAAGGAAAAGGCCAGTTTTGCCAATGTAGTGACAATATAGTAGCCTAACATAGCTAAGATGCACAGAAAAACTGATCAGTTTTGAATTCCGTAGCCATAAAGTAGTCAAAAATGCTGAAAAAATAAAAATAAAAACAACTTTGACCCAATGGGACAATGAATGGGCGCAGATAATGTAGCGATTATGAAAGGAAGTAGTGTCTTGTTAATTCAGGGGAAATGAAAGACAAAAATTAAGATTTTAGCATTCCATAACATTTGTGAAACGCTGCTAGCGTGACGCAGCTCAAGTCCACCATGTTTCTGCACGTTCTAAACCACATCCAAATCCATCTCGGAGAAGGCACTGGAATGAAATACAAAGATTTTCCCACTTTGGGCTAACCAGAAAGCTAGCGAATGCTACCGGCTCTGATCCATTTGATGTAAAAAAGTTGCACTTGTTGTCTGATATGAGCAAATTTGTTGATAGTGATAAATAAGTAGATGAAATAATTTACAGGGAGAAAATGACTAAACGACTAAATGCCACCACATAAGACCCAACTTTGGACACTTTTCCCCTCCAGTGCACAAACAAAAAATTCCGCCAAGTAGGGACTGTGGACTAGAATACGACAACATCCATAGCTAAGGCACTGCAACGGGCTAAGCTAAAGTAGCGGTCCCCAATCCCTGGTCCGTCAGAGAAATAAATATTAACGATGTCAATCTCACCCTCCGACTTCCAATCAGAAAAGCAGTTATAATAATATCAAATAATTGCTATTAGGCGGCCTGACAGTGGGAGATCTGGGTTCAAATCCAGCTCGGTTCACCTGTGTGGGTGGAGTTTGCATGTTCTCCCTGGGCCTGCGTGGGTTTTCTCCGGGTAGAAAAGCTGTTATAATAATGACAAATAATTGCTATTAGGCGGCCTGGCAGTGGGAGATCTGGGTTCAAATCCAGCTCGGTCCACCTGTGTGGAGTTTGCATGTTCTCCCCGGCCTGTGTGGGTTTTCTCCGGGTATTCCGGTTTCCTCCCACATTCCAAAAAAACATGCATGGTAGGCTGATTGAACACTCTAAATTGACCCTAGCTATGACTGTGAGAGTGAAAGGTCTCCTCGTGCCCTGCGATTGGCTGGCCACCAATTCAGGGTGTCCCCCCCTTTTCCCCGAAGTCAGCTGGGCTAGGCTCCAGCAGCCCCGCGACCCTAATGAGGATAAAGCGGTTCGGAAAATGAGATGAGATAATTGCTATTATGCCTGGGATTTGTTTTTTTTGCCGTCGTGGGTGTCGTCAGTGCTGTAAACTCCGCCCCCATCCTCTTTTCTGAATTTGTATGGCGGACCGCGAGAAAATTGGAAGCGCTTTATTGGTCCGTGGTGAGAAACAGGTTGGGGACCGCTGGGCTAAATTGGACGTGGACATTTTTTTTAGCCGTGTGTCATCAAACCTCAACCAAAGAGCTGCAATGCCTACTGGTGGATATCTTTGGGATTGACTCATCTGTGACAATTGGGGGTAGCGGCTTAAAAGTGGGAACATTTGGAGTTTTATGACATACTGTACAAATCCAAATTTAAAAATAGTGTACACATTTTTGATAATAACTGAATGCCAGGAACGTTCCAAATGGAAATATTTGATTCCAAACGTTTCAACTGAGAAAATGTATCATTTTAAAGGAGGATGTTGATTTTAGGCAGCCCGGTGGTCGAGTGGTCACAGTTCTGGGTTCGATCTCGGCTGTGTGGAGTTTGCATGTTCTCCCCGGGAATGTGTGGGTTTTCTCCGGGTAGTCCGGTTTCCTCCCATATCCTAAAAACATGCACACTAAGCTGACTGGACACTCTAAATTGTCCTTGGATATTAATTTTGCACGTGAGTGGTTGTCCGTGTGCTTGTGGCCTGTGATTGGCTGGCTACCATTCAGGTGGGATAGGCTCCAGCACCCCCCACAACCCAAATACTAGTATTTGTATTTAATAATTAAACGCTGTTTTCAGCTGGATTTGACCGAATTTGAGAGCATTTTGAGCCATTTGGCGAATGGACGTTTTTTTGCCTCCATCGCGACATCATCGCAACATTTTACCGAGGAATTCACTTCCCTGGGCTCGGTTCTAATGTCCAAAGAGCTCCAGTATTTGCATTTAATCATTAAATGCTGTTTTAGGATGGATTTGACCCGATTGCTGTCATTTTACGGCTCGGTTCTGCTACATCTGCCTGCCCAAGAGTGCTTATTCCCGGGCTGCCATTGATGGTAGACCAACATTGATTTTTACTATAATTTGGACAACACCGGCGGCGGGCCGGATTAAAAATCCTAACGGGCCGTATATGGCCCGCGGGCCGAGGTTGAAAACCTTGTACACACACGATCCGGGGGCCAACAAAAAATTAGAGGGAACATTGAACGTATCGTAGTAGGCTACAAATCAAACGGTTAGCATTAGCATACCCTAGCTAGACAAGATCGAACTTTGTGGCCATTGCAGGTAAGACGGGGGAGTGGAACGTGGGGGAAATATAAGAATTACAAGTAGGAGAAACATGCACAGGGGGGAAAAAAAATTAACGAGGAGTCCTGCCATCCACGCTGGATATTTAACTAAATTTTTCGGATATCTTCCGGTAAAAGGATCACGCGGGGATGGAACCTTGGAACTCATCCAGGACTCAAAAAAGGAAGTTCTACATTCATCGGGCCGTCTCCGGGACCAAAGTATGACCTCATTCCTCTTTTAAAGCTTTTGTTTTGTGTTGCGTTTGTACGAAAAATAAAAAAATGCACTCAAAAAGAAAGTCTCCTCTTCATACAAACAGACGGAGGGTCCGACGGGCTTAAAAAAGATGACAAGGACCAAGACAAAGGATTGGGTTGATGCTAATGCTAAGCTAATTCCCGTGGGAGGAGAAGGGAGAGAAAAATAGAGAGAGAGAGAGCACTGATGGCAGATTAGTGGGATATCTGGGGCTATAAAAATAAAAACATTTGAAGGAAAAAACATTGGCAAAAAAATAAAATCTAGATACTAACAAAGCTTTTGATGAAAAATATTACACATATGAACTATATACAAAAACATCAAGGTCATATATTATATATATAAAATGTTGGTAGTCCAATACCAAGATTCCATATATACTATATATTATATAACTTTATACATTTCTATAACTAGTAAAATATATCAAAGCAGCAGCTATTGGTCAGTCTGAGGAACTCGTTTATCCAATTCAAAACTGTTTAAATATCCTTCAGCCGTTTACTGTAAAAGAGAACACGAATAGAAAAGAGAGAAAATCAAAGCAAAAAAATAAATTAAAAATTTCACCCCCATGAATACGCGTGTCGTTTTTTTTTTGGAATTCTGCAGAACCAGAGAAAAAACAACAAAAAAACAAAAAAGCAAAAAAAAGACCCACCGTTTCTCTCATATAAGCCGTTTGTTAGAATGACTGTTTTTCCAAAGGGCTCCAAACTGAGATGAAATCACGGTTTAGCGAAAAACAAACCAGCACGGAGACGCTTCTCGTATAGGCCACGAAATCCAAAAGGCCACTGAACTGATTAAAAATTCTTGAGTCGGGTGGAAAAAAGGAAAAAAAAAAACGAAATATGAAGGAAAAACGCCCAGTGGAAGGTAGCGAGCGCCACGTCTTTTAAAGAGGTCGAGCGTGAAAGCAGCCTGGTGGGTGTGTCTAAGGTTCCTCGTGTTCACAGTTCTTGTTTTGTATTTTTTTGTCCCTCCGTTTCCATCAGTGCCGGAAACGTGGCGGCGCCGAGAAAACAAAAGAATGATACCCCGCCCCACCAAAAAAACCCGTGTGCTGTTTGCATCCCTTGCTCGCCAGTGTTTGGCAGTCATGAGGAAGTAAAAGTAAAAATCCTGAGATCTGTGTTTTTGTGTATGTGAGTGTTGAGAAGGTCTTGAACCATTCCGAGCGGGTGGAGGTGAAAAAGAAAGCCAGGTTGAGGTCTGTCGGTCGCTCGGGCCAGTTCGCCGAGTTCTTTCGGGGTGGAAATGGGGAAAAAAACGCTAGGTGAGGTCGGCCCAAGTTCGCCGAGTCTTTTGGGGGGAAACGGGAAATGTTAGGACGGGCTAGATCTGGGCAAGGATAAGATCCGTCCGTTTTTCTTGCCGCCGTTCATGTGCGTGTAGGGCACGTGTTCCTCGTAGTTCCCCCTGAGGGCCACGGAGGGCCCGCCGTCCCTGCATAAGACGTCCTCTCTCTGGGAGTAAGAGGACGGGTCCAAGGGGATGCTCTCCATGTTTTCCAGGTCCAAGTCAAATTCCTCCGTCTCGGGGACTTTGTTTTCCTCGCTGTAGAAGAAGGAGACCTCCTGGAACGACGGGTGAAGGTCCTCCCGGAGCATCTCGATGATCTCGTGGAACATGGGACGCATTTTGGGGTTGTACTGCCAGGACATCTGCATTAAGTCGTGCCTAAGTGTTTCAGATGGGAAACGGGAACGTTAAAAAGGTAAAAAGGGAAAAAGGGAAAATTGCAAAAACCAACGTGGCGGCTAAGGCTAACTTTTTTTAATTTTATTTTATTTTTTAAGAATTTGGTGTTCTACAGGTTTTGTATTATTATTTATTTTCTTTAGCCATCCGTTATGGACAAGTGCTACTGAAAAAAGAATACTAAAAAAAGAATAAATTCATGAATTTTGTAAAAATTGGAAAAGTACATTGAAAAAAAAATTAGATATGAAAAGATTCCCTAAAAATATTTTACAGGTTTTTTGGAATCACCGTATTTTTGGGACTATAAATCAAGTCTGTATTTTGGAGGGGAAAATTTTGAATTGATTACAAACCAAGAAAAAACATTATAATTTAAAGCAAGAATAATAGCAATTTTTGATAGACAAAAAATCACTAAACAACATATAAAAGTAGCATTTAAGTATAAGATATAAGCGCTCTACAATTCAAAATGAGGGGCCTCATCGCTTACTGTATTTTCTCGCATATTAGCCGCCTCCACGTATAAGCCTTAAAATTGCCTTAAAAATCGTTGAATTCTATTTTTTATTATTTCTGAGATACTGTATGAATCGAAAGGATCATCTGCTGTATTGCACATTCCTAAAGGGTGCACGAAGACAAATTCAAAAAGGAAGTCATGTGACCAGCACAACCAGGACATTAATAGATGTCAAAATAATTTTTGTTAAGCGTTTTATCTGTTTATCTTCTCTATTACGAAATAAATGACCATAAATCATCTGCATTGTCTTGCGGTATGTCGTTTCGTGCATGTGAAGTCTAATTCGTGCGCATATAAGCCGTACTCTCGATTGTCATCTTTTTTTAGCGACAAATACGGCATATATGCGAGAAAACACGGTAATTCCTCAGAATACAAAAAGCGTCAAAACAAAAACAACAACAAAATAGTCAGAATTTAAAGAATAAAGATTTTTTTAGTAACTCACATCCTCTCTGGACAGTTGTCAGGGCGATCCAGAAATCCCCCATCCATGACAAATTTAAGAACCTGCTCGTTGGACAGGCCCTGATAAGGCTGCTCCGCCAGCGTGCTGATTTCCCACAGCACGACGCCAAACGACCTGCGAGGAAACGTCACCCCACGGCACGCTGATCACATCTGCCGTGACGGCGCACAAGCTCGAAACACCGGTCGCTTACCAGCAGTCGGAGTGGGCGGTGAACACTCCGTCTTTGAGAGATTCCGGAGCCATCCACCTGACGGGAAGTAGGCCTTTCCCTCCTTTGCGGTAGTAGTCCGTCTCGTAGATGTCTCGCGTCATACCGAAATCTAAGATGAAAGGAGTGGTAGTTGATGATAAAGATTTTCTGTTTTTGTTGTTGTTGTTGTTGTCATTCTCAGAAAGACGATCGATTACCTCCGATCTTGACGGTGAAGTCCTCCCCCACCATGCAGTTCCTGGCTGCCAGGTCCCTGTGCACAAACTTTTTGGCGTTCAGGTAGGCCATGCCGTCTGCGATTTCCCCGGCCATTTGGATCATTTCCTTCAGCGTAGGTGGAGGGCGACCGGTTGGGTTGTTCTGTAAAAACGCAAACGGACAGAAATATACCAAATGGGAAAAATATTGAAATAGAGTCATACCTCTACTTACGAATGCCTCTAGGTACGAACGTTTCAGGTTAAAAAAAATTTTTATATGCAAATGAGTGACTCGAGATACGAAAAAGATCCAAGTTATGAAATCCCCCAAAAGTAAATGCATTTACTAATCCATTATTTTAGTTTGAATTCCACTTATTAAGAGATTAAAAACTACAGATGCAACGTGGCACATATTTTCACACACACACCGCACACGTAAAAGTCTAAAATGTACTACAAAGTGGACGGCTGGTAACTCGCAATCGACGTATTGAGCACCACCCCTGGTCTACGCATTTGTAGGCCGTGCTTACCTCGGAGTCCGGCCTGAGACTTCGCAAGTAGCTCTTCAGATCACCGTGTGTCATTAACTCCATCACCACAAGGGTGGGTTGACCTTTTGACACAACACCTAGAAGGCGTACCTATAACCAAAAAATAATTATAATTTCACTGTCACAGAGGGTGAGAATACAGACACAGGAGAAGACAATTTAGACATACATAAATAGGTAATAAATGAGTTAATAAATATATACATATAAATAAAATAAATAAATATATACAAATAAATAAATAAAAATATATAAAAAATAAATAAAATATAAAATGTATATATATATAAATAATATATAAAAAAATAAATAAATAATAATATTTACAATAGGGCCTTCATAATGTAAATATAATTATTTCTATGCTAAAAAATGATTAATTATTGGTCGCTGAACCGAAATGATTTCCAATTATTTTCCTGGGCCATTTTCGCAGATGCATGAGAGCTAAACACACGCTTGGAAGATCCAAATGCTGTGTGTGCTGTGCACAGTGCATGCACCTGTATTGCATTGCAATATTAAAAACTGGAATTAGAAATATATTGCAATAATTTTCACTTATTGATTTCTACGGCGAAAATTTAAACATTAATTTTCTGTGGCCAAAATTAAAATGGATTTATTTTGAGAGACAAATATATTTCTGACACAAAAATGAATATTTTGCTGGCCCTGGGATATGGCAAGGAAGTGAAACATCAGTTACAAAGTGGGAATGTTTGTTTTGAAGAGGCGAACCGTGAGTCAATAAAACACAAACAAAGAGTCACCCAACTGTGACTAATGAGCGCTAGAGAAGTGACTGACCACGTGGTGACAGCTGAAGGCTTTCATGACGGAGGCTTCGTTGAGGAACTCGATCCTTTCCCGCAGGCTGGCCGACTCGTTGACCGTCTTGATGGCCACGCGGGTGTCCGGGTCTCCTTTGACGATGTCCTTGGCGATGCCTTCGTACACCATGCCGAAGGAGCCCTGGCCCAGCTCCCCGAGCACGTTGATCTTATCCCGCGGGACTTCCCACTCGTCGGGAACGTAAACTGCGCGAATGATGGAACGGAATCAGCGCTCTTCCCGCGCAACTCGGATGTGAATCGTCTTACCGTCGTTAGCGCTGAGGTACTCCGGGTTTGAGGAGGCAATAAGAGGTCCAGTGGGGCCTTCGGTTTGCCTGAAATATAAAAACACGGGACGGATTTGAGATAAGAGTAAAATTTTGGGCAAATATTTATCTTGAGATACAAGACAAATTTTGATATACAAGCATACAGCAGGCGCGAGAGGCTGCTCATAAGAACATCATGGCCACTGTCTTTCCTGTCGCAACTCACTCGTGTAATGTCTCTACGAACACTGGGCGGGGTGTTGCATTTTTTTTCAGTGTTTTTTCCCCATTAGTCAGTGCGAATGGCGGAGCTTGTTCGCTAATACGAGAGGAGCATACTACTTCTTGTTGGCAAGTGGTCGTGCGTTATCCTATTGTGAGGACATTTGTGTGCATCATTTTGGGAATATTTTGAAGGGAATACAAAAGCAAACAACCCTCGATAGGTTGCATCTGAAAGTCAGGGTGGAGGCGGGGCCAAAAGAGCCAATCCGGGAGAAGAAAGGTAGAAAAATGTCAAACAAAATTAGAATTAAGTTTAGTGTAAGGTTAGATTAAACTTATTTTTGTGTGTGTCTGCATTGTAATCCAAGTTCATTTAAATGTATTTATGTTATGTTACGAGGACGTTGCCGTGCAAAAAGTCTCGGATGAAATTGTAAGTTTAAAAAAAATAAAAAATCTGCAACGGGACATTCCTAGACAACATCTTACTCACTTTTTCTTGAAGACCATGAAGAGGGCCCCTCCCACGATTAACAGCAGGATGAAGCAGATGACGGGCCCGATCACAACGCCAATGAGACCAGGATCCTCTGCAAGAAAAACAGCATAGCATACTTCATCCATCTATGTGTGCCATTTACTACTACTGTAAAAGCTGTGTTTAAGGGAATTTCAACCAATATTTTAACAACAGGGAAGTCTTTTAGTTGCGCCTTATAGTGCGGAAATACGGTACTTGACAACAAAACATCCAGCCTTACTGTTGGGCATGAAGAAGTAAGCCGTTTCTGTGAAAGAGCCATTCCCCGCCAGGGAGATGGCGCGGACCCTCACGCTGTAGTTCCCAGGATGCACCAGTGACAGCTTGGTGCCGCCTGACTTGAGGTACGCGGGTCGGGAAGCGCAGGCCGTGTGGACCTGGAATCCCACCCAAGACAAAATAGAAAAGTCAACAACCCCATTTAAACCTTAAACCATTAGATAAAAAATATTTTGGAGGTCAGGCATGTAATACATTTGTTAAAAAAAATCGTAACATGGGTCCAGATGCTTGTATACTGTATTATCATAGACTATGTATATTATCACTATGGTAACAGAGTGGCAATGCAAGCAGGATTCCCAGATTTACCCCACATAATCAACTCAAACAATATTGCAATATTTTAGAATTGACCTTAACAGGATGTGACTCTTTATATTTTTATATTACTTATTTACGCTCTTTTACTGGGAAAACACACTGTGGAGTAGCACCACCCATTTCGTTATACGCAGCTGTGTATGATGACAATAAAGGCTTTTGATTTGATTTGACAAATAACTATTTGCAAAAATACACAGGAAGGATTTTATAAACAAATATTGACTATCTTAAATTTCTTATTGTCTTACCATAGAAAAGTATTAACACCATAGCAACAAATAAGTCAAGTCAAATCCCATTTAAATTCTATTTTTGTTTCCCTATTTATTCACAAATGTGTTAGATTTCTTTTCATTCCTCATCCGATTGATGACATCATCATATCACTTCAGTTAAAACAGGGGTAGGGAACCTATGGCTCGGGAGCCATATGTGGCTCTTTTGATGGGTGTATATGGCTCTCTGCTAACCTGTGTGGTAAAATATGGGAACCACTGGTGAGAGACCACCCAAGTCCCGAACGCACCAATGGGAGCGTCACACTGTGGCGCCGACACTATCTCTTGAGGTTTTTGAATCATAATTTTTCTTCATTTTTCTACTTCTGCATGCATACTCTCATTGATACTCATTGATTAGCAACAGTGAAAACATGTTCTTAAAAGAATTCAGACATTTTTTTTACTTTCAAAGTGGTGAAATGATTAATAAATCCACACATTTTCATGTATTTTTACTTTTAAATTCTGAGTATGGCTCTCAAGGAATAATGTTTGAAAATATGAATTGTTTATGGCTCTCTTCGTCAAAAAGGTTCCCGACCCCGGAGTTAAAACTTGATTTTGGACACCAATCCACAAGAAAAATACCTATTAAAATAGTGTTTGCAATGGCTTCTGAATGTTATCATTTGATTGTATTCATTTAATTAGTATTTATCCGAATGCTACTTACCACAGTCTCTCCAACCTTCTTGTAGAACACCTCGTAGAGGATGATGAGACCGTTTGGAGAAACGGGCGCCTTCCACTTGATGAAGACGGATCCGGGTTCGCCGTTGATTAACTCGTGGGTCACCAGGCCTGGGATTTCATCTGCTTTCACTGTGGCCAGAAAAGTAGGTTTTACGTGGCGTGAGATGATCTGGGAATTGAACGCGAGACGACTCACCTTCCGGCATCGTTCGGGCGCTCCTGTACGTCGCCATGCTGCAGCGCTTGAAATCCGTGAGATGGTTGCAGGCCATGATCTCGATTCGATAACTGGTGAAGTGTTGCAGATCCGAGATCACGGTGGATTCTTTTGAGAAGACCAATAGTTCAATCTGGGAGGACACAGAGTGGACGGATCAGATTGAGAATGAGCATGTCTCGTAAAGGACAGTCCTGGTTTTTAATTGCTGCTGTAGTTTAATGAAGAGTAGGAAAGGGTGATTTTTTTTTATGAAGAGACCTTGGTGCCTTCCTCGTCCTCGTCTTTGGGTGTGGCTTTAGTAGAATTGATGCCGGGGATGATGCCGGATGCCGTGGGGAGAAGGAAAGGCAAATCGGTGGCGTTGGCGATGCCTACTGAACGTCGCCGGCGTGATGGTCTGAAGAATATATAAAAAAAAAGAGAAAAAAAAGGTTAGCACAGTATTTTTAAACTAGAAGATGAAAAGCTTAAGAGACTATTGCAAAGTAAAGGCTGGTTAAGTATGAAAAGTTCGGAGTCTGACTTCCAAACACTTCTGATTGGTCATCAATGTGGACAAATCATACCTGTCAACCTCTGCCGATAACTGCCCTTATAAATGATTATGATTCCCCTTACAAACCCCCCAAAAACCTTACAAACACCGTCGTACGGTGTTTGTAAGGTTTTTGGGGGGTTTGTAAGAGGAATCATAATCATTTATAAGGGCAGTTATCGGCATTGACAGGTATGAATGTACCATATTTTCCGGACTATAAGGCGCACTCTTTTTTATAGTTTGACTGTGTCTGCGATTAAAACTGAAGTGCGACTTGCCTAAGATTTTTAATTTTTATTTACTCCCCAACTACTGACTGGCTTTTTAAAGGTTGTAGTTATCTGAAAAAGCGTTATTTTAGCAGCTGTTATTCTCCATTTTACAATTGTTATTTTAATGTATGTTTGGTCTCAGTTTCTGATGACATAAAAAAAAATTCCCCTGCCAAAAATGCATACCTGGCAACTTATACGTTTTTCCTGTATTTTTGACATTTTTTTGATCATCTCAAATTGTATCAACCTTTAAACTGAATTTTTTATGTACGTTTTCTTTTGTAAAACCGATCTCGTTTTACCCATTTCGGCTCTAAACCGGATTGTCTCGGTCAGTGGCCGCAGATGAAAATAGTCATCGTCAATTGCTAATGCGCATCAGTCACTTCCGCCATTTTCACTATCTAAATATAGCGTGTCAGCAAGCAATGTATCCAGAAAGTCAAGCTATCAGCGTCATACAGCGACATCTACAAAATCTTCAATTTAGTGCATTCTGATTGGGCACCCTGTCCACTTTGGGATGCATTTTTTACTTTTAAGTGCGCCCTATGTGAGTAAATATGTGTTGTATGTCTTTTTATCGCTTAATAAAGGGAATTTCAATCATTAATAAGGTGAGCAATTGGCTGAGGTTGCCAGGTACGTACTAACAATCTCTTTAGTTCTACCAAAATATCATTGACTATTTTGTACCTCTCTTGCCAAGAGGTCAATAGTGGACAGGATTGAGTTAAAAACACGGGTAGGTGGGAGAAAAACATCTTACATCCCCTCGCGTGATGAAAAACAGGACCACGGAGTTTTTTGTGCAGTGCCTTGCATGACACTGACCTATTCCAGCAAGGGCTCTAAATCCCGCCGAGGTGTGTGTGTGTGTGTGTGTGTGTGTGTGTGTGTGTGTGTCCGAAAAGGCCATCCGCATGACTGCGTCCCTGACTGGCGTGAATGATAATGGCGGCAGTAATCGCTCCCGTAGGGAAGACGCGAGAGACGGTCTCAGCACGTGTTTCAAATTGGATGGCTTAGGTGAAGAGGGGCCTCCTAAAAATCAACACCTCTCACACTGAGCCCAACTGCCGTCCGGCCCGGAACAAAAAAATGCGGGTAAATGGCAGCCAAACATCAAGAGGGAAAGGGAGAGCTAGCACGGAGATGCGCTAGACAAACACAGACAAAAGAGGGATGATCTTGTTTGGCTGCGGACTAGATGGCCTCGGATATAGTTTGTTTAACATGGCTTAAAATATATTTTCATATTGTCCGATCTGGATTGTTTTCGCTATTTGTGACTTGTTTTTTTTTATGTTGTTGGGCTATCTTTTTAATAAAACTCTAATTTGCATCCCAGAATATATTTCCTATTTTCATGCACACAGTATTCATTGGACAGTAAGTCAGTTTTTTTCATAGTTTGACTCACGATTAATACTCAAATGTAACTTTTTTTTTTTTAGCACTGACAGCCTTTTATGTATTTTTATAGGGCAGCCATAAAAACAAACTATTTAGCTTGAAAAGGAACTAAAAATTAAGATTAAAGAAGATTTGATGGTGATTCGTTATAGGCAGCTGTGTATGATGACAATAAAGGCTTTTGATTTGATGATTTGATTTTGAAATTGCACAAATCTTGAAGCCCAAAAATAAAAAAAGATTAATTTAAATTAAAAAAAAAAATACTTTATCTAAATTCAGATTTCTTATCCTTGTTAAATTTAGATGTCTTTCACCCCTTTTTACATTGAATTAAATTGTCAACTGAATGAAACTGGACTTTTCTGGCCAAAATCATCATTAGAAAATTTTAACAAGAAAAAAAAAAATCTTATTGCGCCATTTTGGAGTGACTGCAGTGCCACTTTACTGATGCTAGGGGGAGGCATTACTTCTTCTGCAAACTCCAAGTTAGACGCCACTGAATTCACGCAGAAATGAGAGATAATAGTCTAAGAGAACTGCTAATATAATTTCAAAATGAAAAAAAAAAAATACAAAATGAAAGCTCTTGTGCGCCACCCACATAAATTGCACCCTAGGCGGCTGCCCACATTGCCCCCAACAAAAACTGGCCCTGTAGTTATAGTGTTATAGTGGTCGTGCGTTATCCTATTGTGAGGACATTTGTGTGCATCATTTTGGGAATATTTTGAAGGGAAGACAAAAGCAAACAACTCTCGATAGGTTGCCTCTGAAAGTCAAGGTGGAGGCGGGGCCAATAGAGCCAAGAAAGGTATCAAAATTTCAAACAAAATTACAATTAAGTTTAGTGTCAGGTTAGATTAAACCTATTTTTGAGTGTCTGCATCGTAATCCAAGTTCAATTAAATTTGTTTATGTTATGTTACGAGTGTGTTGCCATGCAAAAAGTCCCCCCCCCCTCTCTCTGTCCCTGCTAGTATGTAGTATAGTTCTCACCTTGTTAATACGTTACGTCAACGGACACCTATTCAGACCATAAATCTCTATTTTATGATTATAATGTTTGTTTTTGTTTTATGGACCTACCCTTGGAGAATTTGACTTTTACTCCACCTTTTCTTCTTTACTGTGAATGTTTTTGTTGTTGTTTTTTGCACCTTATATTCATCTACCCCAATAAGAATAGAGACACAATCTGCTGTACATGTAAATATAAAAAAAATAGCAGGAAAATGAGCGTTGACGTGACATTTGTGAAACGTACCTGCTTTCAAAGACTTCGTTGTGCAGGTAGTTCTCAAAAGTCTTGCGAAACTCAATTTCCTCTTGGTCCTTCTTCAGCTGAATGTCCGTCTTGGGGCACACGCAACACTTGTCTCCCGTGTTGGGCTCGTCCGTGTGGTTCCACTTCTGCTCGTCGTCGCTGTCCAGTTGGGTGGGGGTCCGGGATGGCAGCTTCATTCCTGCAAAAGTCAAAAAGACAATTTGAGAGCGTGGCGGACAAAAGGGGGATTTGTCCGTGGATGGACGGCCATGTCGGAGAGCGACCTTGCAGACAGTAGTCGAACTTGTAGAGGTCGCTGTCCTCGGGCTGCTTGCGGCAGATGACCCGGTAGTGGGTGATGTTGCCGTTGGGGTTGGTGGGGGGCTTCCACTTCAGGATGATTTGCGAGGAGGAGTTGGAGGAAGAGATGGGATCCAGAGGCACTGAGGGCTCTGAGGGAGATTGAGGGAGGCAAACGTCAAGAGCAAGAAAATAAACAGTATTGCGTAAAAAAAAAAATGTTTAAAAAAACCTAGTTTCGAATTGAATTTGAATTCGAATTTTGACAAAAAAATTGACATTTGACATTTTGGTTTTGCCTCAAGGATGCACGAAATGTTTTGTCTATGCGCTATATTGTACACAAATACAGCGTTGAACTTATTCTGTGCAGCAATAGATGTCCGATTTATTTGGACTGGGATGTGCGGCCTGGCAGGGTTAGGGTTTAATAAGATCTGGTTTTAAAAAGTAATTTGTAAGTAGCAAATCAAAATACTAGCAAAAACAAAATGATGTAAAATGGAAAAAAAATGATATATAAACAGCATCTTTTATAATATTTTGATATTTAAATTTACATGATTGAAACAAACCTGGCGGAAAAGCGGGAAAAAAATCTAGCAGCAGAAAAAAACCCAAGAAAGAATAAATGAAAAAAAAACAGTGAAACAACTTGTTAGTAACCTCATTTTTGGGGGGGGAGTGGCTTCGTTGTAATCACCCTTTTATATGACTATAATGTTCAAATTGCAGTAAAAAAAAAAAACATTTAGCTGTACTTTTTGCCCAGCGATATTCTACAAGTGAACTTCATCAACTCGGATCTATGATCAAACGCACGGCAACGAATCAGACGGCTTTCTGGCGGGTTGCGATCAAATCCCAAACTTGCTCTCTGGCCGTATTTACTCACTGGAGGCGTTGGTGCGGACGTAGATGATCTCGCTCTTGGCCCCCTTCACCTGATGCTCGTCGGACGCGGACAGTTGGGTTTTGACCATGACGGCGTACTGGGTCCACGGTTTGAGGGGCCGGATCAAGTGGCCCGGCTCTTGCTGCTCCTTGTTGTCGCTAGCGCGCTGCGGCGGGTCCACGTCGGCGATCATCCAGCTGTTGGAGCCGCAAGCGTCCTGCCCGTCAAACTCCGTCACATTCATGTAGGGCCTGGAGGAAAGGTCAAAGGTCAAACCGACGAACCCCTGGGCTCCAAACGAATGATGTCAGACGGGCGCTTACGCTTCTTTGTAGAGAACCATGAAGCCCAGCAAGTCTCTGAAATCTAACGGCCAAAATGGCTCCCACCTCACTAAAATCTTATTGGCCGCCGTTTTGATGTGTGTAAATTCCAGTCGCTCGGTTTCACCTGGAGGATAAAGAAGATCGGCATCATGTATTTTTTGACGGAAACAGAAATGTCAACAATCGTATTTTGTAGTGGGAAAAGAGAATTTTGGGATTTTTTTCTTTAAAAGCCATGGTTATGATGTCATTTTCCGCACCAAAAGCAATCCAATCAACTTACAGGAGGCTTGGTCGCCGTTGGTGCGCGCCGCAATGTCATTCTTTTGGTTGCGCTCTTTGGTCCCCGTCACCCTCTCCATATTGCTGATTTCCGACATGCACAATTTGGAGTTGTAGTGGAAGAAGGTGCGCCCACGCTCGATGGTCAGGTTGTGCTTGGACCAATCCCACAGCTCGCGCAAATTCTGGTTGTCCAGTGCGTAAAATGCGTAGATGCTGAAAGACACGGAAGGATGGATGCTTTAGACCAGGTTTTTTTCTTGAATTTCATTCATAGACGTCAAAATACATTTTGTTTAGCGTTTTATATCTTTATCTATTCTCTATTTTGAAATAAATTAGCGTATCGGCCGCATTGTCTTGCGTCATGGCGTTATGGCGTGGTAACCTTGCAGTTTTGCGAATGTCGTCTTTTTAATGACAGTATCAGCATTGAATTTCATTCATAGACACCAAAATAAATGTTGTTTAGCGTTTTATAGCTTTATCTATTCTCTATTTTGAAATAAATGACTGTATTGGCCGCATTGTCTTGCGTCATGGCATCATGGCGCCATGGCGTTATGGTGTCATGGCGTTGTTACCTTGCAGTTTTGCGCATGTCGTCTTTTTAATGACAGTATCGGCTGCATTGTCTTACGCCATGGCGTCATGGCGCCGTGACGTTATGGTGTTATGGCGTTGTTACCTTGCAGTTTCGTGCATGTCGTCTTTTTATGCGCATATAAGCCGCACCCTCGATTCAGTCATCATTTTTTTTGTCCGACAAATGCGGCTTATATGCGTGTAAATACGGAATTAATGAATTTGGGTGCCACTGAAGGCGCCATCATGACGTCGAATGTGATTGCGAATAGCAAATGGGGCAAAGTGCCGCACTTGTTCGCACAATTCACAAAGATTTGGTTTTTACGGCGTCCTTGACTTACTCGCCCTCAAGATGCTCCCCCCTGATGATGCGCAGCTTCCGGAGGAAGGACAGGGACACGAGGGCGTAGGCTCTGCGCACGGTCAAGAAGCCGGTGACCTCCTCGATCTGCCCCAAACTGGACTCCAGCTCAGCAGCTATGTTATCTGCAATGGAAAAACACGTTTCGTTAGCATCGGCCGACATCGGCTAACGAGGCGGCGGCCGCGTAGCAGGTGTACGTGTACTCACTCCCGCCGCGAATCTTGATGATCATGTTCCCCTGGAGGACGGTGCAGCCTCTCAAAGCCTGGGCCGAGGTGACCGAGTCGATGGTTTTATTCCCCACGCAGAGTTTAGGACAAAGGCCTGCGCAAGGCGAGCACGTCAACCTGCGCACAGCGTGACGGCGGTCAATAAAAACATCAGCATCCTCGCCAAAGTCGTCGGGGCGCCATTTGCTGACATGATACGGGTCGATGTGGATCAATACCGACGCGTGAGGACTTTCTTTTATGTGTTTACTCAAAAGGGGAGGAGTCTGTCTCATTGGTTTTGGACAGGAAACGCCAGAGGTCACGATTAAAGTTGATTATTGTCCTTATATAAGTACAGACACTCCTCAACTTACGAACGCAATTGGTTCCGAGCGATTGTTCATAAGTTGAATTTGTTTGTAAGTTGATTTAGTGCTATATTTTGTATTATAATTTATGTTTAAGGCCTATATAAGTATATTGAAGGTTTATATAAGTGCATTTGTATGTTTAAGGCTTGTATAAGTAACACGCATTGGTTTGTACTGAAAAAAAAAACATTTAATAAAATGGAGAGAATATGTACAGTACTGTAGAGAGAGAGATAGATTTATGTATTAGAAACTGGCCAAAAGAAGCGACCTAATGACGATTGCACAGTTTTCTTCTTTTTTTCATCATAAATGATGCAGTAGCACTGTATGGCATCATTCAATTGATTTGCAAACTTTGTGCAACGTTCAATATTTGGGTCCTGCTGCTCGATCTTTCTGTTTATAAATGGTACTGAATGTGCAACGCTCACCACTTTCTGACGCGCATCAAGCTTCGTTATTATTGCCACTCGTTTCAAATGAAATGGCTTGCCTCTTCCTTGCAACTCCCTCAATAGAAGCCTTTAGCTTTTTACCAACCATATTCAATATTGGATGCATGAGATATTTAATGATACAAATGAAAAAGGTTCTTTGCACACTGGAGATACATTCACGCACTTCCGCATTGCAACGAAGAAGGTAGATGCTGGGTGAGCTGAGCTCTCACAGCGCCAGGCGTCGGTATTAGCGGCGGAAAGAAGTACTACACCGAAAAAGACGCGAAATACAAAATTGGACTTGCGAACATTTTTGGACTTAAACGCAATTTGCAGACATGTTCGTATGTACCGTTGTTCGTAAGTTGAATGTTCGTAAGTAGGGGAGCGTCTGTATAATGGGATTTAAAGCTTCAGCACAAAGTGCACAAAACAACAACAGACAAACAAACGATAAAAAATAAATAATAAAAAACGTAATAAATAAGTAGTCAACAACATAGGTAAGTTTTGGAAAGCAAAAAAATGGGAAATCAGCTCATTTCCATTTTTTGTTTTTTACGTGTTGTTTGCCTCATGAGAGTTGCGGGGGTGCTGGAGCCGATCCGAGTAGGCAGGTTCCTAACCCAATCACCCAAACTAATAATTTTGAGAAAAATGAAAATTCAGTCAAACAATAAATTAAAATTAACGCAATCTCGGATTATTTATTCATTCATTCTCCGACCTGCTTATTTTCAATCCAAAAAGTTTTGGTTTAAAACAAACTGTACAGCTTCAGTACTAAACAAATATTATAATTATACATTTTTTTTCTGTAACATTGCTGCCATGTTTCAAAAGTCTCAACCAAAAACAGGAATGCGGCAAAAGTTTGACCCCGCCATAAATTCTTTGTAATTCCACAACTTCCCGTAGCGAAAATTGTTTTGAAGTACTTATCAGAAGCGGAAAAACACAAACACTAAACACCCTCACGAGTTTGCCTCTATTTTGGTAGCGTTCACTCTTGGAACCAATTCATTTGCATACTGGTGTCAAACTGTACTGGGCTGTTATTATAGACAAGAGTCCAATGACTTTTATATCAAAACAGCTTTAATGTTAGCATGAGGGATTAACAGAGGGCTGTTTGATTTTCCTGAATAAAAAAAAAAACCCCAAAAACCACAATGGCTCAAGTCGGAAATGCGCGGGTGACCCAACGGGCTGAAGCGGGAATGTGTTGTGCGTCGGTTGTGAGCGAGCATGACACAGCACTTCTAACACAACAAGGCCTAGAGTGTTCCCAGGAATTAAAAGCCCTTTTGACGCGGCTCGTCATCCACTGAAAAAGAGACAAATCCGCCTTTTTGACATCCTGCGTTCGGAAAAAAGCCGAGCCGGTAATTTTCTACGTTCCCAAGTGGTATTCGAGTTATCATTTTTGAAAACTGACATCTGACTCTCCAGTCGTGAATGGTAACACGATGAATTACCATTTTGGCTCGAATGTATGACGATCCTGGTTATAAGACGACTCCTTTTTTCAAACCTCAATTCAATTTTTATACACAAAAAATGACAGTACAACTGAAAGAAATAATTCTAACAATATATTGGAGAGAAAAATCATTATTATTTTGCCTCATTCATATCGTGCAAAAACTGACATTTTATTATATATATATAATATATATATATTATATATATATAATATATATATTATATATATATATATATATAATATATATATATTATATATATATATATATATATATAATATAGATATATTATATATATATATATAAAATATATATATATATATAATAAACATATTGGCATTGACTTGTTCGGTTTTCATTTTTCATTCTGCCGTGTCACTAAATAATTGATTTTTTTTTCATTATATATTCATGACACATTCAAAAAATTGAGTCATTTTCAGGGGATAAGCCACGCCCAAATTCCACAAGATTTTTTTTTTTTTTACCCCAAAACATGAACATGAAAAGTAACATCAATAATAGTTCAACATGTGTGTTAAAATCGTTTTTAAAATGAATTTAAACAACTGCTTTGTCATTTTTTCTTCACCAAAACAATACAAATTATTTTCATTTTAACTTTTTAGTTCCTCGCAAATGAATAACACAGCCAATCTAAAACTTGACCCCCCCAAAAAATGTAAATCATCCTTTCAATCTAAAACGTAATCAAATCTTTAACATTCAGTCTGCAAAATATCCCCACTTTGTGGACATCCTGTGTGTGGCTCCAGTTTCTGAACTAGGTCTACAATGTCTTCTGTGTCTTACGTCTGTCTTGCTACCGCAACCCAAAAATTTCCCAAATGCGGGATGAAATAAACTTCTAACCGAATCAAATTCCATCAGCGCATGTTACCGCATGTTTTATTTGATTGGCACTATTAAACATACTTTAGCTACGTGGTTAACTTTAGCCACCTACACATAGCCTGCAAATTCATTCATACGCGACAACAAAAAGTGAGACGGCAGCTGCGATGCCTGACAGACGTTTGGAGTTTTTCCCTCGGAGATGCGTGAGCGACGTTCCCTCGTTGCATTTGCTTCCGCACGTAATCACACAAACATACACACGCACCCACACACACATACACACAAACAAGCGTGCGCTAGGAAATTTGCTCTCCACGCTACCGCCTTTCAGGAAATCCATTCACAAAAGGCGTCCCCCATCTAGCTAGATGCGGCCCGGGCAACTGCACGGTGGGAAATGCTTCATTCACAAATGGCTTCTCTCAAAAGAAACATTATCCTGCTCATAAATTCCAATTGAAGCCTTGCTAGCTTGACCTAAAAAATTGCTTCTCTAGCCATGCTGATATCGCCAATCATTTGTTCTTACAAATGTAGTCCGAAAAATGCAAGGATTTGGGGACTCGATGGGGAATTTAGTATTAGGGATCACCAGATGGCATATTTTTGCATGAGACTCCCAGATTTGGAAAATCTGTCCATCCCGAGTCCCGATCCGAAACCCAAGAAATGGATTAAGTAGGGGGGAAAAAGTACTAAAAGATGTTTTTGTCCACCCAATTTTAATGGAGGTTTTGGATCATTATAATTTTATAAAAGGTTGATTCTTTTTTTCAATTTGTGAAGTTCCAAAATAAAATTGCAAACAAATTGTTTAAACAATGTATCTTGCATAAATAAAGTAGTGCGGCGAATAACCCTGGTCACCGGATGCGCTATGTGGAGCTATTTTAGTTGGGATTTATTTCCTATTTTACTGCAAGGTTTGTTCCCATACTGTCAGCATAAATAAAGAAATATTATAAAAAATATGCTGTATAGTTATACATTTTTTGCATTTGACTGATAGATCATTTTGATACTTGTTATTTTAACTCATCCCTATTTATTATTGATTATATTAGATACTATTAGATTATATTACTATACTATACACTTAGATTATATTAGATACACTTAGATTATATTGGATTATATTAGATACTATTGGATTATATTAGATACTATTGGATACTATTGGATTATATTAGACACTATTGGATTATATTAGACACTATTAGATTATATTACTATACTATACACTTAGATTATATTAGATACACTTAGATTATATTGGATTATATTAGATACTATTGGATTATATTAGATACTATTGGATTATATTAGATACTATTGGATTATATTAGATACTATTGGATTATATTACATACTATTGGATTATATTAGATACTATTGGATTATATTAGATACTATTGGATTATATTAGATACTATTGGATTATATTAGATACTATTGGATTATATTAGATACTATTGGATTATATTAGATACTATTGGATTATATTAGACACTATTGGATTATATTAGACACTATTGGATTATATTAGACACTATTGGATTATATTAGACACGATTGGATTATATTAGACACGATTATATTATATTAGATACGATTATATTATATTAGATACGATTAGATTATATTAGATACGATTAGATTACTTCACCCCCTATGGGCCCCCCACCACCTGCTGCTTCTGATGGAAGTCATGTTTCCACATCATGCCAGAGTGGGCCAAAGGACCCACTTTCCTGAATAATATTCATTAAAAAAAAGAAAAGTTCACCAACAAATATATGACCGTTTCCGCTTTCTGACTCGACGCGGTGGAAATACCCTGTCACGGTCACGGTTAAACAATGAATGGTTGGAGGCACGTCTCTACGGTATTTTGTGCCCTGCTTCTTACCACACGGGAAAAACAGACAAAAAAATCATATATTCAGCTCCTTCAAAAGTAACGCTCTAGTTACGATGCAGAAAGAGAGAATGTTTTGGCCCGTTGTCGTGAAAAACGCAGACACACAGGCAGACAGCAGGCTCGGTCCGGAGAGCAGCCTTTAAAGGACCAGTGTTTATCTGTCCACTTGAACCCAATGACTTGTCTGCTAGAAGCATCTAAAATACAGGATTCAGGTCTGGTGCAACCAAATTCTGTTATTCGCTTTTACAAATGCTCAATGTTATTCCCTAAATGAGAGACTTGACTTTTTTTGTGACACGTTATCTTTCCCAAACGTGGAAATGACTAACAATGAAAAGCAGACGGGCAATTTTAGCAAGTCAACTTGACTGCAGTGTTTGAAAAACACCAGTTAAAACAGTGCGTGTTTTAGTGGGATGCCAGCTAATCGCCAATAGTCATACGCAGGGTTTTTGTTTTGTAAGTCATGCTGGCTTCAATTTCCTGTTTTTCTTCTTTTTACAATTTCTCAGCCAGATCCACTATTGTCCAAATTTCAATTTTTTTTTATTTTTTTTTTTAGCTTTTTTGGACTCCACAGCCAAAACAGAAACAAAGTTTAAAAAATTCAAGGCCATAAATGCTGCCTTGATATTCTTCCTTCAAACCTTTTAAAAAGGGCTTTCTACGGCAAAGCTCTAAATGAAGACTTTAAATACGTAGAAAGCTTTCCACATTTCCAAAACTCCTGAAATAAAAACACTTCTAACTGGTTCACATTTTGGCTCCAGCACAACACTGAAACTGTGTAAAAAAAGACTCAAGTGTTAAATGATATTCCTCGGAACGGAATCGTCTGTTCTAGTACTGTTGGATCTCAGAGCTGCATTTGACACGGTTCATAATAACATCGAGTCCTAATCCGCAGACTGGAACAGTGGGCTGGGCTCACGGACGCCGGCCACCGTGCTTCAGTGGTGCAAATCTTATTTACAAGATAGTGATTTATTTATGCCAATTAGAAACCATGAGTCGAAACCAACCAAATTCACATGTGGGGTTCCTCAGGGGTCCATTCTCAGATCACTTTTATTTAGCTCCAATTATAAGCTTTTTCCATCTCAGATTATGGAACACAACATAACAAACATATTTCAGCAACACGCTTATCTATTTATTTATATATTGATTGATTTATTTATTTTTATATTTAGTTACTAATTTATTTTTATATTTAGTTACTAATTTATTTATATATTTATAATGTATTTATTTTATATTTAGTTACTAATTTATTTTTATATTTATTTATTATTTATTTATTTTTATATTTAGTTACTCATTTATTTTATAATTTATTTATTTTTATATTTAGTTACTAATTTATTTTATAATTTATTAATTTTTATATTTAGTTACTTCTTTATTTTTATATGTATTTATATATTTATTTGTTTATTTATAATTTCTATATTTATTTATTAACTTATTTATGTCTAAAATGTCTTTTGCGGTGTCTGTATTCTCACCCTCTTGCTTCTGTGACAATGAAATTTCCTGAATACGGGATGAATAAAGTTATTTAAACTAATCTAATTTAAATAAACATAAAAATAGATGGCACACGTCTATACATTTCGATGTTAAAAAAACGTAAAGGTCAAAGATCGTCTGTCACCTTGGCTCAAGATCATTGACAGCCAGAAATCTTGGTGTAATTATTAACTCCGTCCTGTACTTCAACAGCCTTCTAAGGTCACTACGTCTCCGTATTACAATCTAAAAACACTCGGATTAAAGGGCTTCCGTCCAAACAAAACGTAAAAATGTATCAACGTAATCCTTTTTAGTAGCATGAATTATTGCCAGAGCGTAAATCATGTCCTAACAAAAATCAGATCAGGAAACGATAGCTAATCCAGAATGCCGCTTCTGCAAATACATTTCATTGTGTTAAATATAATCATTGATGAAAAACAGTTCATTTCCGGATCATGTGAAATCATCAAAACCACCACCCCGCTCTGTCACAATTTAGTTTTTAATCGTAATTCTATACCGATTACCCACACAAGGGCCAGCCATTAAGAAAATAGTTTAAATTGTAATGATTATTTCAAAAGAGACTCGAGCCAGGACTAATCCGAAGACTACGTTACATTTAAACGGAAGAAAATAGCAAAAAATAAGACGCGTTTAACGGTAGAATGTGCACATTTCTGTTCGCCTGGGGAAGTATGACTGACACTTAACGCTGTGTTCTTTTCTGGATAATCCTCAAGGGCTGGTATGCGGGGAAAGTCACTCATTTTTCTCCGCATATAAACGCCGAATAGTCTTTACCATTGTCCATTAGGTGTAAAAAAATAAATAATGTATTTATACATATATATAAGCTTATTTACATCAGCAAAAGTCAAAATAAAACCAATGTTGTCATTAGCACGACACAAAATCCCTTCTGTGCAATATCTTAGATTGTGCAATATTTTAGAATTGACCTTGCCAGGATGTGACTTTTTATATTTTTATATTACTCATTTATGTTTTTTTTTACTGGGTAAACGCACCGTGGTTTAGCATCACCAATTTGGTTATACGCAGCTGTGTATGATGACAATAAAGGCTTTTGATTGGATTTGAAACACAAACTAACAAAGTATTTTGCCCCTTAGTGGAAAAAAATAAATAAATAAAGGCAACCTACTGTTATAAGAACCCTAATACCAAGTGTGGCAGCCATTTTAATTCCCTCTTCCATCTGTCATGGTCCAAAAAATACTCTTCCTCCCACCAAAGACTCATCTTGGCCCGCCACTTTTGCTACATGTCAGACTTTCCGAGCCACAAAGGGACAACAGGAGGCCTTTACCCAAAATGTTTGACTTTTCCCGTCCAAACCTGAGCAAATGTTTCGGAACAATTCTCGTCTTTTAGCAACACTCTGCAATTCCAAATAAGGAATCCACTCAATGACCTGAGATATTTTTGTCAGATCTTTTCAACATTGCATTTTGCCTATTTTTCTTTTGCCCACTTTAATCCAAGAATGTCCAGTAATGTGCTAAATCTGCATGAGTTCTGCTGACCGCAGCGACCGTCATCTCTGATTAAATCCAAAATAATAAAGAAAAAAACTCGGTCCTTAATACAGTTGATTCACATGAAAATAATCACGCTTAAGCTGCCTAAGTGAACAAGTTCCAAGTCACTGAGTAATCTTTCAAACAGGAAATTAATCCGTTATTGGCAGCAAACTGCGAGTCTGGCATTATAATTCAAGGCAGCTTCCAAAATAAGCAATGCTCGGCCAACGACTACAAACGTTAACGCTAGGTAAGTGACATTTGCTAAGTAATTGGGATAGTTTTAACCCTTTTGGTCAGAATGGTTTTTAGGAGAGTCAAATCTAGACTAAAATTCATCCCATTAACAAAAAAAAAATTCTTCCGATTTATACACATGATTAAACACGTAATCATGATGGTTCCAGAGTAGTCTGAATGTTTGCTAACTTTCTATTTAATTGACATGATCTCATATATCATGATATCACATCATCATATGACACAAATTAAGAAAAAACTCAATAATCTCCATGATTTAATACTATATTTTCTCATATTGGCCTTATTTGTTGCTAAACTGAATCAAGGTTGTGGCTTATATGCGCACAAATGAGACGATACGGTCTTTTATTGTAAAATAGCGTAAAGATCACCAGATAAAACGGTAAACAAAATTTATTTTGACGTCTATAAAAAAAATTCTTATACGAGAAAAATCGTAAAATTCAACGATTTTAAGGCAATTTTAAGGGTATGGCTTATACGCGGAGGCGGATAATATGCGAGAAAATACGGTACTTAACCTATATGCGAAGAACACTGAGGGGAAACAAATAAGTGTGGGAAAAGTTGAGGCTGTTTTGTTATGCGTCACTACGTGATATCCAATAAATAAATACATTAGCGAAAGATTTTTGGACCGACTTCCAAAAGCCACATGCGTGTGAAGCATCAGGCTCGTGTTGATGTGGGCAACGACGATATCGTGTGCCAGTCGCTACTATCAATAAGGGTGACGGCGGCGGGTGCGTCAGACTTACATAGAAGAGTTGATGGTGGTGTATCCAGAAGGACACTCTGGAATGCAGGCGCCGTTGTGGATGACGTATTCGTGGCAACCAGATTCTCGGCCCTGGTTCAGTCTCTTGGTTTCTTTGCACTGGTTGTGGAGTGCCTGTGACAACATGACATCAGTTTATGGGGGCTTTAGGGGAGGCTATCGGGGTCGAATGCAGGGGTGTCAAACATTCGGTAGGTGGGGTTGTCCTGCCTGACGGGTACTTTGTAGCTCATTCATACTGTACGTAGAAAATTAAATGCTTTCATTTTTTCAACGAGGGCAAAACCAGATCTTTGTGTGATCAAGGGCACTTTGCTCATTTGCTATCCGCAATCGCATTGGTTTATTCGCCCCCTGCCGTCAAAACGGCGCCTTCAATGGCAGCCAATGAATGAATAGGGTACCTTAAAATGCTGGAAATGCCAACAAATCAGCAGAAACCAAAAAACCACCCGGAAAAGTCCCTCAAAATCAGTAGAAAATCCTCCGAGATTGACCTCAATTGATCTAAAAGTACCCGAACCGAAAATGGAAGTGCCCAAAAATCAGCAGAAACCAAAAACAAACAAGAACCACCCCAAAAAGTCACACAAAATCAATAGGAAATCCTCCAAAATTGACCTCAATTTATATAAAAGTACCCGACCGAAAATGGAAGTGCCCCAAAATCAGCAGAAACCAAAAAACGAACAAGAACCACCAAAAAGTCCTACAAAATCTATAGGAAATCCTCCAAAATTGACCTCAATTGATCTAAAAGTACCCGAATCGAAAATGGAAGTGCCCAAAAATCAGCAGAAACCAAAAACAAACAAGAAGCACCCCAAAAAGTCACACAAAATCAATAGGAAATCCTCCAAGATTTACCTTAATTGATATAAAAGTACCCGAACCGAAAATAGAAGTGCCCAAAAATCAGCAGAAACCAACAAACAAACGAGAACCACCCAAAAAGTCCCTCAAAATCTGTAGGAAATCCTCCAAAATTTACCTCAATTGATCTAAAAGTACCCGAAACGAAAAGGGAAGTGCCCAATAAAACGGGAGAAACCAAAAAACGAACAAGAACCACCCCAAAAAGTCCCTCAAAATCAGTAGGAAGTCCTCCAAGATTGACCTCAATTGATCTAAAAGTACCCAAACCGAAAATGGAAGTAAAGTCCAAAGAACTGAAACTGTCTGTAGAGGCTTATGAAATAAACTGAGATTTAGTTGGCCCACGAATCAAACCCAGTTTGACACCCTCGGTTTTAACGTCAGCAACGATAGCAAGAACCCACCTGACAGAAGTAGAAGCTGATGCAACGCCATCCTCTGAAGACGTAGTACCCGGCGGGACACTTTTCCACGCAGGTGTTGCCGTGCTGAAGTTTCCGGCAGGCGACACAGGTGCTGGCATTCCCGGGTTCCGAACAGCCGCCCAAGCACTGGTTGTGGCAGCATTGGCCCTTGGCGTTGCAGGCGTCGTGCTTGCAACGATCCAGGCACACTAAACGGGGACAAAAAATGATTTGGTTAAGATCCAGTGGACGAGAACAACCTTAATTTCTGCGTACATGGCGAACAGGGCGGCTGAAACAATTGTAACAACATTTGCAAAGGTGGACGCTAAGAGATGCTAAATGCTAACATGCTAACAACAATTCCCATTGAGACATGGTGGACGAGAAGAACCTTTACTTCTGTGCACGTGGCGAACAAGGCGGCTGAAAAAAAATGTAACAACATTTGCCAAGGCGGACGCTAAGAGATGCTAACATGCTAACACCAATTCCCATTGAGACCCGGTGGACGAGATGAACCTTCACTTCTGCGCACGTGGCGAACAAGGCGGCTGAAAAAAAATGTAACAACATTTGCCAAGGCGGACGCTAAGCGACGCTAACATGCTAACGCCAATTCCCATTGAGACCCGGTGGACTAGAAGGACCTTCACTCCTGCGCACGTTGCTAACAAAGCGGCTGAAAAAAGTGACAACATTTGCCAAGGCGGATTCTAAGCGACGCTAACATGCTAACACCAATTCCCATTGAGTTGCTGACCGTTCGCATGCGAGGGTGCAATTGAATGACCGCTGATTTGTCCCGGAGACAACTTTCTTCGCCAACGGGCTGAACGTTATTTGTCATTGGCTCGTGTCAAGTTTCATTTGATCTATCGGGAAACGACGTTTGCTCCGAAAGCCGGGGTGTCGGCATGATTGGATTAGCCACCGGGTTCGACCACTGCCCTGTAATGATCTAATAAACGGGAGGTTATTGCCTCATCTGTAGCCCAGTGGAGACTCATTACGTCTCATGCCAGACAATGACCTTTCCACCGAACGGACGTTCGTGCCGACTGGCTACGGACAAAACGCCGATCATAATAAATCAGCTAATGAGAAGCATTTCGCGAGGAAACATTTTCCTCCGCAAACAAAGCACGCAACCAGCAATACTACCGTAATTTCCCCAAAAATCTTGACGGATGCGCAAATATTTTTTCTGGTTTTGTACATGCCAACGGTTGAGTTAATAATTGGTGACATTTCATTGAGTTTCACTTAACAGGAAGCTGGAAATAATATTTACTGGATATTTAGTGGAAGTCATAAAACAGAATGTTTGCTGTTAATCAGTTACGCTGCGTATGATCGCACTTAAATAATAAAGTCAAATAAAAGGGCCTCTAAAGTCCAAGGAGGGCCCGAAGACACTTTTGAGGTTGTAAAATGCTTCGTCAACATCAACATTTAACGTTGATAGCGTGACTTAAATGGGCGATGTTTATAAAATATGAACGGCGGTAAAAGATCAAATGAGAGTTAACATGAAATAAAAATACTATTTTAATGGAAAATTAGTACTGCAGCAGTTGACAGGTTTGATGATTTTTTGTCCATTTAAGTCTAAAAATATTCTAACATATGCTAATTTGTAGACAAATTTAAAGAGACGACAATTCTCGCATTTGTTGGCAGGACAATGCTGAAAGTGAGTCATTTATTTTGGTAGGTTGACTACGTCTTGTTGTTGTACAAAATCCTCTTAAAAAGTTGGACTTCTGTCAAAATTTACCGACATTTTGCAACAAAGGACTTGGATCGGCTCAACTGGGGTTTGTGTGATTTCTCAGAAAAATTCTGCTTGAGTGAAAATGAGGACAGCGGACGACCAAATCAGCCCAAAAAATGAGATTTGTAATTTTTGTCGTACTTTATACTGATCTAAATGGATTACAGTTCGACTAGCAGGACTTTATAACTAGGTGACCATACCTGGCAACCTGGGCCAATTGCACTGCAATTCCCCCTATTAAGCGATAAAAAAATGGACAACACATATTTACTCACATAGGGCACACTTAAAAGTCTAAAAAAAATCTCCAAAATTGACAAGGTGGCCAATCAGTATGCACGAAATTCAAGATTTTGTAGATGTCGCTGTATGACGCTGACAGCTTGACTGTCTGGGTACATTGCTTACTGACGCGCTATATTTATATAGTGACGTCTGCTGACAGTGACCGAGACGAACAAAACCTTAAAAAAAAGTAAACCGATACATCAAAAATATATTATTTTTACCCAATTCCGATCCTCTGAAAATGACGCGATGACAGATACAATAAATTCCGGGTTTTTGATTGGGGACATCCCTATTTATCATTGATTATATTAGATTAGACACACACAAAAAAAACATACTTAAAAAAATATGTAAAAAAAATGTTACACAATTTGACATGAGCAAAAAAACGTATAAAATCCGGGAAAAACGTATAAATTGACAGATATGAACGTGACCCAAAATTGCCCTTAGCAGTGCCCAAAACAGTAAATAAGCTATATATCACAATAGCGGCGCTGCATGTTAGCCTCTGCGGTGTACCTCGGATCCCTCACAACGCCCATCTCTGTGCAAAAGCAATGGAAAGACCCCCGGGGGTGCTGGACTTTAAAGCCGAGATGGCTTTTCCCAGCTCGGAAATCTGTCGCTCGAAAAAAAAAAAACCCGGCACCCTCCCTCCCGTCTACAGCGCACGCTCACGCGGCTTTTTAGCCGATCCCCCTCCCTTGGAGGACTCCGCGCCGGAATTCCGCTGTAGCCCTAGATCCACCCTCGGTCTTAGCCAATGTGTTTGCTGGATGGGGGAGGCAGCTATTCAATGGCCTCTTCCATGTCAGGCAGGAGAGGCGCCCACGGTTAACCCTGGCTTTGCCGTGGCGGTCCTCGGGGGAGGGTCATGCCTTTTGTCGGTCCCGGAATTTATAGTTTTGAACACCTATGACCTCCTAAAAATATGGATTATAGCCCAGCCTTTAAGAAAACATCAACAACGTGCGTCTAAAAAATGAAGTCAACAATAAGCGCCAAGCATGCGGGTTGGCCTCGCTCATTCATTCCCGTCTTCCTCCCCTCTGCCTCACCCGTCCATCCGTCCCTGCACCACTATCTCTCTCTCTATTTGCCTGCCTGCCTTTCTAGGCCAACAGGCTCCTCCCACTTTCATTCATACGCCTTGTTTTGTTTTTCTGCTGCCCGGTGTGGGTCTCCCCCACCCACCGAGAGACGCCGATTGGACGACTGCTTTGGCAACACGGAGGGACGCCGAAGAGAGCATTATCTCTCATTAAGGTGAACACGCACGCGCACACGCGTGTAAAGCTGGCTGTCACGCCGTCCATCATTGGCCCGCCCGCCACTTGGTTCTTCTTCTAAGACTTTTTTAAAACTTTGCAAATCCCCATCAAAAGGTTTGTGGTGTTTACCCTTGATCGGGCTCACGGGAGTTAAGCCGCCTCCCCCCCAGCGCGGTCGGTGGGGAAGGAACATGGGAAAGGCCCCACAGCCAATGGCAGGAAGCCACACACGGCAACACTTCCTGCTCTTAACACATAAAACCGCCCCTTTAATTGGCGGTGTTGTCTGCAGGCAAAATGCTGGGAACAATAACAAACACCTTTTTTGTCCCAGGGACATTTACTCTGGAAAATACAAGCGCACACGACCATCCCTCGACACAAAAACACACACACGCGCGCGCACAGACAAAGCCGTCGGATTCACGTTTACTATATTTGGCCACAGTGGGAGTCCTAAGCTTGGAAAGCTTTACTATAAATGCCTTGAGAGATCTGATAGAAGACATTTTGCCTGCAGTGTGGATGTAAACAAAAGAGACGTAACCAAAAAACGTCCGTCCAAAACAGTGCAGACGCCCTCAGAGTGTGCATAAATTATGCTGGCTACTTATCAATGTTGATTACTAGTTATCTGTTACGTTGACTACTAATTTATTGATTGATTTTTTAGTTATTATAGTGGGCCACTTATTTATTGATTATTTATTTTTTATTATTATTTCTTGCGTATTTATCTGTTTGTGTGTTTGTTTGTTGTAGTTATTTGTGCACTTCCCTACTTATTTATGTTGTGGACTACTTATAGTGGACCACTTATTTATTTAACACTTATTTATTGATGATTCATTTTTTATTATTATTTATTGAATATTGATCTATCCATGTGTTTGTTTGTTTTTATTTGTGAACTTCCCAACTTATTTATGTTGCTGACTAATTATAGTTGACCACTCATTTATTTATTGATTATTTATTTTTTATTAGTATTTATTGAATGTGTTCGTGTTTGTTTTATGTTGCTGACTACTTATTATAGTTGACCACTTATTTATTTTTATTATTATTTATTAAATATCTGTTCATGTGTTTGTTTGATGTTGCAATTTGTGCACTCCACTACAAATTTATGTTGTTGACGACTTATTATAGTTGACCACTTATTTATTGATTTATTTTTATTATTATTTATTAAATATCTGTTAGTGTGTTTGTTTGATGTTGTAATTTGTGCACTCCACTACAAATTTATGTTGTTGACGACTTATTATAGTTGGCCACTTATTTATGTATTATTTATTTATTGGTTATTTATTTTTAATTATTATTTATTGAATATTCATCTGTTTGTGTTTGTTTCTTGTTATTTGATCACTTCCCTACAAATTTATTTTGTTGACGACTTATTATAGTTGACCACTTATTTATGTATTATTTATTGGTTATTTATTTGTAATGATTATTTATTGAATATTCATCTGTTTGTGTGTTGTTTCTTGTTATTTGTGCACTTACCCACTTATTTATGTTGTTGACGACTTATTATAGTTGACCACTTAATTATTTAACACTTACTTATTGATGATTTATTTTAATTATTATTTATTAATTATTTATTTGTCTGTTTGTTTGTTGTTGTTATTTGTGCACCTCGTGGTCCAGCTTTAAATCTCTATATACTTGTATAATGACAACAAAAGCATTACACTCAATTCAAAATAAAGCCATTCCGACGTTATCTTCGATGTTCCACGAGATGTTTACTATTAAAAAATAAATAAAAAGTGCTTCCGCCCACTCCCTACTTACTGTCTTACATTCAACTCCCAAACACGCGTGAGTCAGATGTTGTCTTATTTGTCAGCAAGTTTCATCACTATCAGCGTCTCTCATCTAGCGTATTGCGCTCAGACCAAAACAAGCGCACGTTCTTTCTCTTCGTCAAGAGCCTGCATTGAAAGGGAAGAAGGAAGCGCGCTACTTTCATTCTCTGCTTTAGAAGCCACTCCCTCTGGGTTATTGACACGCAGATAAAGAGCGGCTATTATGCTACTGACTTTCAAAACAAGGCATCCTGAGAGCTTCAAGTACGCCATGTGTCAAAAGGTCCAATCTGTTGGAGGCGTAAAACGTTTGAAAACGCAGGTTTTGCATTGGGAACCAAATTGAGGTTTGAGGATCTCCTTTGCACACATTTAAGAGGCCTTTCTTTTTGTTTTGTTGGAATGACATACCTGTCAACCTCTGCCGATAACTGCCCTTATAAATGATTATGATTCCCCTTACAACCCCCCAAAAAACCTTACAAACACCGCACGACGGTGTTTGTAAGGTTTTTGGGGGGTTTGTAAGGGGAATCATAATCATTTATAAGGGCAGTTATCGGCAGAGGTTGACAGGTATGCTAAAGTTGATGTTATGCTACGTAGTGTTAGCCTCTACCGTATGGTAGAAGTAAGATAAGAACTCCGTACAATACAGAGGTTGACAGGTATGGAATGAGGAGGTGGATTAGGTATTGATGCCGATAGGTGGCTAGGAAGCTAACATGTTTTCGGTATCACAACAATATCAAGTTAGCTAGGCGACATGATCAAGCTAAAACTATTACGTGCACTTCCAGGTCAGGATAAACTAATATAACATTAATCATCAGTGAAGCCAATCAAAAATAATTCAATTTTTTAAGTGAACGCTGAACCAAGAAGGCAACAATTGTCAGCCCCCCCAAAAAATACCAAATCGAGGCTCTATATTCAAAAGGCATTCCAAATGAAATTCAACTAAAATCTGCCTGAAAACAAAATAAATCATTCAAGTTGAAAAAGTTACCACACAAGAACACTAATTATTTGTGCTCTCTATTTTTTTTAAATCAGGGTAATACAGAACAGTGATGTCAGTGAACGTCAATGGAAATCCTTACATTACACAAGCTCCCATTTGCATTTAACTTTGAAAATGCCATTATATTAATAACTACCTGACATCCATCCATCCATCATCGTAATTCTCCAGAACAGAAAAAATGTTTACATTAGAAATACCATGCACGACTCTTTGACTCATTTAGAAATGTCCTTTTTTTTTTCAACATTTGGCACACAAACCCATGCGCATATCTTCATTCATGCCTCAACCTGCCAAATTGTTACCACTCACAAAGAGTAACAACTATACTCATTTCCCCACAACTTCAAAGCAGCTTCCTCACGAAAATCAAAATTGAATCCAACTTTTTCCCCATGCACACCAGCAACTTTTGGCCATTCCAAGTACTACATACCCTGACCCTAACCCAGGGGTAGGCAACCTATGGCTCGGGAGCCATATGTGGCTCTTTCCATAGGTGCATATGGCTCTCCACTAACCTGTGAGGTAAAATATGGAAATCACTGGTGAGAGTGCTGAGTCCCGAACGCACTAATATGAGCGTCACTGTGGCGTTGACATCACTTTAATCATAATTTTGTGTTTTATTACTCTTCTGCATGCATGATCTCATTGATACTGATTTATTAGCAACAGCATACAAATGTTGTCAAAAGAATTCAGAGACTCTTTGTACTTTAAAAGTGGTGAAATGACAAAAAAACACACTTTTCATGTATTTTTCCTTTTCAATTCTGAGAATGGCTCTCAAGAAATAACATTAGAAAATATGAATTGTTTATGACTCTCTCTGTCAAAAAGGTTCCCGACCCCTGCCCTAACCCTACCAAACTATCTCACATCGGGAACCCGGGTCGTCAAGAACTCATACCTGTCAACCTCTGCCGATAACTGCCCTTATAAATGATTATGATTCCCCTTACAACCCCCCCAAAAACCTTACAAACACCGTACGAGTCGTACGACTCGTACGGTGTTTGTAAGGTTTTTGGGGGGTTTGTAAGGGGAATCATAATCATTTATAAGGGCAGTTATCGGCAGAGGTTGACAGGTATGAGAACTACTCCACCAACGAGGTGTCTGTTATTTAAGAGTCAGATCGTGATGACCTGGCCAACATAAGACACACAATCAAAGATAAATGTTGTATAATAGAGTAGCGCTTTTTTTTTTATGCTAGGCTTTGTCTGACTGTTCATTGATTTCCTTTTGTGTCTTCCTGCACGCCGCTCGGCCCTGCCGGCCCATCTTGTTACCATGGCGACGGATCCAGACACAGACAGTCTGCAGTAATTAGTCGCGTGCTCTCGACGGGCATTTTCTTAGAGTCAAAATTGGCGTCCGATCCTCACAACTTGACTAAAAAAAATGCGTTTAAAACTGGTTTTCCCTCGCCCATAAATCCCCCCCACTGCCGTCCTGCCCTCCTCAGGACCAAACTTCCCCCGTAGTGTCTTGCCGCAGGTGACAAATCTGCTCTTCCAGAAAACCGCCACCACTAGATCTCATTACGGACGGCGAGGATAGAGGTAAAATCGATGTTCTTCTTCGCCACACCCTTATTCTTCCCTACCCCGACACGTTGGTCGTTACTCACCACGCCGTAGCATTTATCGTACCGAAACTCTGCCGCGTGCCCGTATCGATGCATATTTTGTCTCCTGTGTACTGCTAGAAGATGAGAATACAGTAATATCTTAACATACGGGAAATTTGATTAACGAGGGAAATTGAGCAAATTTTTGCCCTCAGATACGAGACAAATTTGACCATACGATGCGGCTGCTAGCTTCATGACGAGAGGGAGGGGCTTCTTTTAATATGGATAAAGGAGAAACAGTTAGCAGAATCTGCCAGGACTTGAAAGTAAAGAAAGCAGCGAAACCCTTTGTGGCTGGTTCGATAACTTTAAAAAACTGACTCGGATAGACAATTGTGCGTGTGCGGTCGATTGGTCGCCGGTCTTTTGGTCGTCAGTCTTTGTACGGTCTTTGTACGGTGTTTGTAAGGTTTTTGGGGGGTTTGTAAGGGGAATCATAATCATTTATAAGGGCAGTTATCGGCAGAGGTTGACAGGTATGCTAAAGTTGATGTTATGCTACGTAGTGTTAGCCTCTACCGCAGGGGTAGGGAACCTATGGCTCGGGAGCCATATGTGGCTCTTTTGATAGGTGCATACGGCTCTCCGCTATAATGTGAAGTAAAATATGGTAACCGCTGTTGAGAGCTCAGTCGTGAATGCATCAGTAGGAGCGTTATGTGATCATTGTGGCGCCGACACTACTTCTAGTGCGGCTTTAAACATTTTTTTCCATTAGATTCTTCTGCATGCATACTCCCATTGATTATCATTGATTAGCAACAGCGCGACAATGTTGTCAAAAGATCTCAGAGAACGTTTGTACTTTAAAAGTGGTGACATTACGACAAATAGCACACATTTTAGTGTATTTTTCCTTTTAAATTTTGAGTATGGCTCTCAAGAAATAAACTTTGAAAATATTAATTGTTTATGGCTCTCTCCGTCAAAAAGGTTCCCGACCCCTGCTCTACCGTATGGTAGAAGTAAGATAAGAACTCCGTACAATACTGTACTCGATAATGTCACATTTTATGGCAGATCATAATTTTGTGGGCGTAGGTGGTGAATTAGAGCAATTAAAATCATGTGTTTCCATTGTAATGTCCTATATTTATGTTTTTTTCCCCAACAAATTAATTTGCATTTAATTCATTTCTATGGGGAAAAGTTGATTTGAGATTGACAGTAAATTGACATACAAGCTCAGTCCCGGAACGCATTCAACTCTTATCGCAAGGCATGACTGTATAACGTTTATAACACCCTTTTTTTGCTTGGAGATTGCTTGGGTTTTGTCAAATCTCAACGCCGCCAGAGAGCGGGTGCTGTGGGATGCTGCATTGCAGGGTGAAAAGGGCAGAGCGTTGCGCAAATATCCCCTTCTCTGTGGCAAACGCGGGTAAACGGCGGATTTTTTTTGTTAAGGCTTCCGTCCGATGCGGCAATTTGGAGCCATTCCTTTGTGGAAGAGTCCCGTCCGTGTCAATAGTGCAGCAAGTTTCCGGTCTGACGAGACCTGCGGACCTGCAGTGCAGCTCCCGCTTGGCTTATTTAATATTCACAATGCAGTACGCGGCAGCTTTACACAGAGAAATATAAACTCGCACGCACGTGCGTTTTATGCACACTGAGCCGAGCAGGTGATGTTGAGAGACTCGAGCGCGGTAACCGTCGAGGGGCCGCGAGAACGGGAGATAAAAAAAAAAAAGACGGTGAATGTTGGATGATCCCAAAGAGAGCAATCAGACTTTCCTCAAAAAAATAAAAATAACAGATTGGAGCAGACAATTTGTCTCGATCCGACTACTGTAAGAGGAAAACTTGCAGTTATCAAACGAGAAACGAGTTTGCCCTTTTTACTACAGTTAGTATATATTAGATTAGATTACTTTATTCATCCTGTATTCGGGAAATTTCATTGCACAGTAGCAATAGGGTGAGAATACAGACACAGGAAAAGGCATTATAGACATAAATAAATAGGTAGTAAATAAGTTAATAAATGAATAAATAGATATATAAATACATAAATAAATAAGCGTGTTGCTGAAATATATTATATTATATATATATAAATCAATATATATAAATAAATTTATATATATATAACAATCTATATATATTAAAACAAATGTATATATATATATGTAAAAAAATCTCTCTATATAAAAATCTATATATATTAAATATATATATGTAAAAAAAATCTATATATTAAAAAATCAATATATATAAATCTCTCTCTATATATATATTAATATATATATTTTAAAAAATCTATATATATAAAAAATATACATATATATATGTAAAAAACAAAAATATATATAGGTAGTAAATAAGTTAATAAATGAATAAATAAATAAATTCATAAAAAATAAGCGTGTTGCTGAAATATATTATATATATATAAATCTATATATATATATATAAATCTATATATATATAAATCTATATATATAACAATCTATATATATATAACAATCTATATATATTAAAACAAATGTATACATATGTAAAAAATATCTCTATATAAAAATCTATATATATTAAATATATATATATATATGTAAAAAAATCTATATATTAAAAAATCTCTCTATATATATAAATCTATATATATATATTTAAAAAAATCTATATATATGTATATATAGTAAATAAAAAAATATATATACACTACCATTTATTTTTACCTAAGAAACTAATTCAAGCGTTACTCAAGTTACTCAACCGAAAAGAAGCTTTATCATTTTTTTGATCCATAAGTTGAGTGTGCCGACTTTTATCATTCCGCGCTAGTCCGTATAATAGTCAACAAATGTCAGTACGGCAAGATGTGAGGAGTAAACTTCAAAAAATTGCAGCTTGATTTAGACATTGGCCGAAGATATATCTGAGAAAGGAGCAATTCTGTGCGAGTCGTCGATAGGATCTACTTTCATGAAGCCTTTTTACGTGACTTTCTTTTATAGACATTATGGACGGCCATCATTTTAAAGTCAATTGTTGCAGTATTTCATAGTAACAGACCCATGATTCCTTTCCTCAACGCCAATAAACCCCACCCACCCATCTGACGACTGCAAGACCACCACCGTAAGGACCAAAGCTCCGCCATTTCTACACTCGAATGCATCCTAAGGAAGACTTTTAAAACCGCAACGATCGATCAAAGTCCCGCATCGCAATCTTAACTCGGGTCATCCGAGATTTGGGATTTATCGTTCCGTCGCCTCGACGACCAGCCGAGGGGAACGGCCAAGCAGACAGACTCGGGGTTTCCCGGGCCGGCGAGCAGGGGCCGATTGTGCAGTGCGAGTCGCAAGAAAACAGCGTCCACTCTGATTTACGCTCTGTTGTGGCAATTGCTTTAGAGCGGAAGCTTAATAAAATAAAAAATAAAAAAGACAACAAGAAGGTTATAAAAAAAGTATAGATTTCCCAACAGACCTGTCAATCTCGGCCAATCGCTCCCCTTATTAACGATTGCAATTCCCCTCATTTAGCGCAAGAAAAAAAATGTACAAATGCAATGTGGCACATATTGAATTCATTTACCGTAAAACCTCTATTTGAGCGGCACCTCTATTTGAACGGCACCTTGGTGGAAGAATTGAAAAATAGAACGGCACCCTTTAATTGAACGGCCTCCAATTGAACATCACTACGGGGGAAAGTTTGAAAAATAGAGCGGTATGCCGTTGAAATAGAGGTTTTACGGTATATTGATAAGGGGCATCCGATTCTAAAGGCGCAACGGCCAGCTTTTCAGAAGAATGAAGTCTTATTTGCGCCTTATAGCGCGGAAAATACGACCCTCCGTTCCAAGGTGTTCCTTTAAGTAAATATTGAACACAAGTAATTATCGTCAACAAACGTAGTAATAACAACAGAGCTAAAGGTTTCAGCACACAATGTGTAAACGACCAATAACACGCCACAACCTGCAATATTTAACATTTAAAGCAGCAATTTCTGTTAAAAGCGAATCAGCGTCTTTGTTTTTGACCTCATGTTTTCTCCTGAAAATCAAAAAGACTCACGCGGCTAAACAAACGTCGTTTCTGCGTACGGAGGCGTTTAGCGCGACGGATGATGTCAAATTTTGGATGGCGAATTCATTGGAGGATAATGTGGACTTTTTCTGGTCCTCAATCAGCCTCCGTGCCAGACTCCCGGGCACATGGCGTCCCCCCCAGGGGCATGATTGGAAAAACAAACCCCAGCTGAGGGATTTACACAGCGGGGGTGACTCCTGGAGGAGGAGGAGACCACCACAAAGGACAACCCGTTTGTACTGGCGTTTATGCATGTATGCACATGCATAATACATGCGCACGGGGGGACCGGGACAATAGGCTAAGGAACACAGCACACGCATCGGGGGAAAAGGAGGGAAGAGAGTGTCCGCCAAAAAGAGGGTGCGCTTCTTCTTCGGGGGCTCAGGTGTAATCAACGAAGGTCCTCTAGCGGGCGGTATGGCGCAAAAACAAAAAGGTTTTCCTTGAAATACAGCAGCCAAATAGAAAATATATTCATGCGTGTTCTGTATGGGTTATCCTCACAAGGGTTGTGGGGGGGTGCTGGAGACTATCGCAGATAACTATGGGGACCAGGAAAACCTGAATTGGTGGCCAACCAATCACAGGACACAAAGAGACGGACAACCAATCACAGCTTTAAGGTATCCAACCAGCCATTTTTTGGACTTGGAGGAAACCGGAGTATCTGGAGAAAACCCACACAAGCCCGGGGTGAACATGCAAAGTCCGGGTTCGAACCTTCGACTCCAGAAGTGAGGGCGATTAGGGCCAGCCAATCGGAAGGCACAAGGAGACAGACAACCAATCACAGCTAGGGGCAATTTAGGGTGTCCAACCAGCCATTTTTTTGGACTTGGAGGAAACCGGAGTATCCGGAGAAAACCCACACAAGCCCGGGGAGAACATGCAAAGTCCGGGTTCGAACCTTCGACTCCAGAACTGAGGCCGATTAGGGCCAGCCAATCGGAAGGCACAAGGAGACAGAACCAATCACAGCTAGGGGCAATTTAGGGTGTCCAACCAGCCATTTTTTTGGACTTGGGAGGAAAACGGAGTATCCGGAGAAAACCCACACAAGCTTGGGGTGAACATGCAAAGTCCGGGTTCGAACCTTCGACTCCAGAAGTGAGGCCGATTAGGACCAGCCAATCGCAATGCACAAGGAGACCGGCAACCAATCAGATTTAGGGTGTCCAACCAGCACACCGCGCATTTTTGGGGGGACTTGGAGGAAACTGGAGTATCCGGAGAAAACCCACGCAAGCGAACATACAAGCTCCGTAGAGCGAGGACCGCCCTGGGATCGAACCTTCAACCCCAGAATTGAGAGGTCGATTAGGGCTAGCCAATCGCAGGACACGAGGCCATTCAGGGCGTCCCCCGCCTGGTGCCCACAATTAGCTGGGATGGGCTCTAGCACCCCCCACAACCCTCATAAGCGGATGAAGCTGAAATCCGAGAAAACAATGTGCCTGGATGGCAAAGCATGCGGTCTGGGGTCAGCGGGTTTTATCGATGCCATTTTACAGATGTCATTCACTGGCGCGCCACGTTGATCGGCCACACGTAAACAGCCATGTGCGTGCGTCTCGGTAATAAGATTTGGAAAAAGTCCCAATGAGTTTTAAATCTAATCGGCGTGGTCCAGAGAGGGGGCTGGGCGGCCCCGGGGAGAGCGGTTAACACAAGACACTAAACACGTAGCGCTGATGGATGCTATCGGCAGTCGTGACCGACGATCAGCTGATGCTTACATCAACGGAAAAGTAGCGTATTTTCTCGCATATTAGCCGCCTTCGCGTATAAGCCGCACCCTTAGAATCGCTGAATTTTACAATTTCCCTCGTATAAGCCGCCCTCTGATTCACAATTTTGACCTCTATGTTCATGGTTTTAATAGGGAGTACAAATGTGTTATTTTGAAGGGAAAATCTTGAGAAAAATCATTGCACGTGCTATTTCTGAGATACTGTATCAATCAATTGCTGGATTGAACATTCCGAAAAAGTGTTGCCTGCATGTAGACAAATTCAAAAAGGAAGTCAAGTGAGCAGTACAACCAGGAAGCGTGCCCGTAGCGGTCTGGTTTGTCATTCCTAGCTAAGATGGCGGCGCCCTGAGCGAGCAATGGCAAGCACAAGTGAGTTTTTTTCACATTTTAGGCAAGATACGGTTTATTTTTCTTCTTTGAATTTCATTCATACACGTCAAAATAAATTTTGTTTAGTGTTTTATCTGTTTATCTGACTCTATTTTGAAATAAATTACCGTATCGACCGTATTGTCTTGTCTATGTATGTGCCGTCTAAAGTGGAAGATCGTCTAGTGTAAGTTTTATTACACATCAACAACCACTGCAGAATCAGGTGTGTGGAAATTTTTGAGTTTGTCGTTTTCAGGAATCGGCTCAGAGTTTCGGAAAAATTGGACAAATCTTTAAAAATTGGATTTTTTTTGTCATTGTCACCTTGCAGTTTCGTGCATGCCAAGTCTAATTTGTGCGCATATAAGCCGTACCCTTGATCCAGTCATCATTTTTTTAGCGACAAATACGCCGTATATGCGAGAAAATACGGTATAGGATTTTTTTTAGGAAGGTGATCTGAGGAACATGTATTGATATCTGGTGATCTCTATTGTCCTCCACCCCAAACAAAACGGGAAGCCGTTTGCATAGAATTGACATTGAGAGTGCAACGTGTGTGGTCGATAGGCTTCGAAAGTTCAAAACCTTTTTTAGATTCAACAATGCCATCACAAGACCAGAGTCAGACCCTGGAGAGAGCAGGCATGATACATATTAGCTCGGTCGGACGTCATTGGGCCTGGTGATGCGCATCTACGCACACACACACACACAAACTCTTGTAAGAGAATAACTTGCTTAGCTCAGAGCCTATTTAAGGTCTCAGCTATGGTGCCATTCAGTGTCATCTCCGATCCATATTGGGAGGTGCAAACATCACATTCTGACGGAGTGCTGCTTCCTAAAACAATTAGTTACACGGACAAACCCAAAATTAGAATCGATTTCAACTTGCTGTTTACATGACGGCGCGAGCTCGCGTTCCCGTGGAATCGGAGTTAAGATTCAAAACGCTGCCGCGCCTCTATTTTGCCATTATTGTACTTTTTCGATCTCATCGAGGAACTTTTTAAGGAACCAATCCATTAATTCTTTTTTTTTGTATGAGATGCAACCAATTTAGTAAGTTCAATTCTGGGCCAATACTTTCGTTAAACTTAATACTTAATAATTTTTTGTGTATAAAATATTTTTACCACCTCGTTGGGTAAGGGTGAAAGAAAATATCCATTAATATCAGATAATTCAGTTTTTATTATGATAATACTGTATTGCTGCGCATGGCATAACGCCATTCCTCACACACATTATATGCAATTAGCGTATTTTCTCGCAGATACGCCGTATTTGTCGCTCAAAAAAAGGACTAAATTGAAGGTACGGCTTATATGCGCACAAATTAGACCTGACATGAACAAAACTGCAAGGTGACAAAGACGAAACGCCATAACGCAAGACAATGCAGACAATACGGTCATTTATTTCAAACTAGAGAAAAGATAAACAGATAAAACGCTTAACAAAATTTATTTTGACATCTATGAATGAAATTCAAACTAGACCTCTAGGACACACTTCCTGGTTGTACTGCTCACATGACTTCCTTTTTGAATTTGTTCACACACATGCAGGCAACACCCTTTCGGAATGTGCAATCCATCAATCAATTCGTGTTATCTCAGAAATACCTCATGGGACGATTTTTCTCAAAAAATTTCCCTTCAAAGTAACACATTTGTACTCCCTATTAAAACCATGACTATGGACGTAAAAATTGTGAATCTGGGGTGTTTTATATGAGAGAAATAGTCAAATTCTACGATTTTAAGGCAATTTTAAGGGTGCGGCTTATACGCAGAGGCGGCTAATATTCGAGAAAATACAGTAGTTAAGATTTTTTTTCTGCATTGTAAAAATATTTTGGACCGTATTGCGAAATTGTTGATGAAGTCAAACTATTGCATGATTTTGATCCACCCATAACCGCCAATCATATCATTTATAACTTATTACAATTTGTAAATAATTCCACTTATAGCATACTCAAGTGTAACTACCAAAAATACTGACATAGAATGTGGTAAACTTAGTCCCAGTCAGAAACTCCACAAACAAACAAAAACCCAGAAATTCCTACTTTTTCACGGACAAATATCTTCTGACCAATCAGACGTAGTGTATCTCTGTGTCCACCAATCGCGGCAAGCCAAAGCAAATGCAGCCATCTTTAGTAACAGGAGCCAAGGCTGACAAGTTTGGTCTATCATTTTGAGGCTCAGAAATTCCTGCATGTCTGCATACCACAGCAAGGAACAGGGTGGTGGGATGGGGGCGGGGGGCAGTGGGGGTCTCTGAGATTTAGCACAAAGCAATAGAGCGACAGACGAGGGGGGCTGGGGGGCACTAAAAAAAGGGAGGATCTTTCCCAGAAGGTGGAGCAATGGGAAAGAGAAGCAAAGCCCCCCCAAAAAAGAAAGAACAATGAACGGCATTTCTTCCCATTCTTCATCTCCCCGCTTGGTGGGATCGTTTTTTTTCCGTTTTTTTCCGGCGCGGCGGCGGACAGCTCGACGCCCCGACTTTGTTGGTACAGTAAACAGCAGCCCCATCTCCTCATAAGGGCAATGCGGCACAAGGAAGGCTTTAGTACGAGCATGACTGCGGCCTTGTCCGCGTCTCCCATCGCAGATAGAGATGGCGGTAGCCATTTTTTTACGGCGAGTCTTATAACTGTCACCGCTCCAGCACCCCCCCAAACACACACACACACGGATACATTTAGGAAAGTATTTATCACTGCGCCTTTTATATCGGTCTTCGGACTTGTTGAGAGGGGGATGTCACAAGGAACAGCCACTGGAATTTATAGAATTTATGATTTTACATTGATTTTTCGGCAGCGGCGGGGAAGAAGAGTGCGGCGGTGGGGGTGCCGTGCCGCCCGCCAACGTGCGGCCGGCTGCCTCCACAAACCACTCAAGCGCTAGTTTACATTCACAATATACGCAGTCAAGACTGGAACTACATAAAATGATGAAGTGGCGACTTCTCAAGTGGAAGGTCTATCAAAGAGAGGCGGCTGCGACGGAAAAGGGAAAAAGGAGGCGTTTGGGGAATGGGAAAAGATGGGAAACGCGGGATTTGGTGCGGGTGATGCAAAGCAAGACATGTTTTGGGATAATTGCCTCCTATTGAAATTCTAATAGAGCTACAGTGTGATAAAAGCATAGAATATTGATATCGACATAGAATATTGTGGCTATGTTCCACTGTGGTGACTTTTGTTGCCCGCTAATTTTGCTAACGTTCAAAATCAAATACCCATACCAAGTCATCGTAAGAATTTTGGATGTATCGTGAAGAAAATGATAACTACTTTTAGTGTTATCTGCTTGTTTATTTATTAATTATGACTTATTTATTGATTACTTATTTGTGATTGTTATTATTTATTGATTATTTCTTTGTGATTGTTATTATTTATTGATTACTTCTTTGTGATTGTTATTATTTATTGATTATTTCTTTGTGATTGTTATTATTTATTGATTATTTCTTTGTGATTGTTATTATTTATTGATTATTTCTTTGTGATTGTTATTATTTATTGATTATTTCTTTGTGATTGTTATTGTTTATTGATTATTTCTTTGTGATTGTTATCATTTATTGATTACAAACTGCTTGTTTGGAAGTAAAATACAATTGTTGCGCTATTAAAAAAAATGGGTGCTTAACAAATAAAAGATTGAGTTTACACACAAGGTGAAGAAATTCAATCATCGTCTATTAGGATCCGACAGCTGTTTCTGGCCACCATAAAAAATGTCAACTCTCTACGTTGCACGGTTTGGACAAATTTAGCGATAGAATCTTAACATGCACACACGCCCATCCATAAATCACCGTTTGTTTATTGTTGTTATTTGTGCACTTTGTAGTGAATATTTAAATCTCATTATACTTGTGTAATGACAATAAAACATTCAATAGGTGGATGTACATATTGAATTAAAATATGATTTGGATAATAGTATATTATTATTATTGTACTATTATGGCCATGAAAAATCATTATTTTCGATGTGGGCGAGCAATGGCGGGCACAAGTGAGTTTTTTCACATTTTATGCAAGATACGGTTTGTTTCTTATCTTCAATTTCATTCATAGACGTTAAAATACATTTTGTTTAGCGTTTTATCTTTTTCTCTAGTTTGAAATAAATGACCGTATTGTCAGCATTGTCTTGCTTTATGGCATTTCTTCTTTGTCACCTTGCAGTTTCGTGCATGTCAAGTCTAATTTATGCACATATAAGCCGTACCCTTAATTCAGTCATCATTTTTGGAGTGACATATATGGCGTAGTCATAGAAAATACCGTACAAAAAATATTTTCTGAGATCTTATTGAGCTTTGGTCAATATTTCTACCTAAATTTTGCTGGTGGCTGAAGGAACAGCGTGCTTTCTTTTCCCCCTGAAACAGTTTGATTTTAGAAAAGAAAATGCTTAAAGTGCATAAAATCCAAACTATTATCTGGATCACTTTGAAAGTGTTTTACGTACGCACAAAGCAGAGCCACATTACGTTCTTTAATGTGAAGGATTGCGGACTATTACTTTGCTGTTTACAAACAGCGGTCACACATCTCTACGCACTTATCTTGTTAACTTGTGGTCATTTCCCCATTTTGGCTTTGGACACAATGAAGACGCGGGGGCGACGTTGCTCTTTTTTCAGCTCCAAGAAACGTTCAGACTTTAAGAACACTGTCAATTTGCTCTCAAACGATTTAAATGAACATTGCGTAAAATTACTGACAAGCGTGGGCAAAGTTCAACGAACTGTCTTCTGGTCCAGACATTCTTCGACGAAAGCAGATTGAAACGAGAAGACGCCGTTCCAAAATGTGTCCAACGCTGCCAGAAAACTGCTTAAAAAACATGAGCGAGGTGGTTATTGGGTTTTTTTTTGCATTCCAAAGTCCAGAGCTATAAAATAAGTGTCAAGGTTTGTTGCATTGGAAAGGAAATTTCAAAGGTGTCGCAGTACAGCGAAAGGTGAATTATAATGTGTTTTATAAACGATTTTAGGACAAATTTGAGTCGGCCAGAAGCAATGTTGAGGATTCTGTACGAGTAACCTCGACATACGAGCAATTTGGGATACGAGTAGAATTTTGAGCAAATATTTATCTTGAGATACGAGACAAATTTTGATACACGAGCAGACAGCTGACACGAGAGGCTGCTCATAAGGAGGCGGGGCAAATGGAGCCAACCTGGGAGAAGAAAGGTATCAAAATTTAAAACAAAATTAGAATTAAGTTTAGATTGTAAATTAGATTATACTTATTTTCGAGTGTGTCTGCATCGTAATCCAAGTTCATTTTAATTAGTTTATGTTATGCTACGAGCGCGTTGCCGTGCAAAAAGTCCCCCCTCCGCGAAATCCATCTAATTTTAGTACTATTAAACACATTTCAGTACTATTAAACCACTAGTTATTTTTTACTTTGTTACTAGATGGCGAATCAGAACAAATACAAATGTTTTTCCAATCCAATACCCTGTTTTGGGTGTTTTTTCAGAGGGTTGGAATGAATTAATTTGTTTTTAGTTCATTTCTATGGAAAACGTTCATCTGAGTTAAAAGAAAATCGACATACGAGCTCAGTTCCGCAACGAATTAAGCTCGTATCTTGAGGTACCACTGTACGCTGTATTATAATCGTGCCAACCAAGAAACTGGACTGTTGAAGTTCTACGCCAAGCAAGAATGCGAATGAATTCCAGCTAAAACGCTTCAACAATTCACGTTCTCTGCTCTCAAACATTATTTAGCACCGTTAAAAGTAAAAACGACGTAGCCCGGTGGTAAAGATGACCCTCTCCTAGCTCTTTTGGAATGTGTCGAGCTATAAAATTCCAAGTTAATGATTGTTTGTATCTTGTCTTTGAAGCGTATTCACTTAAATATAAGTTTAACATCATCGGCAAACATTATATTCTGTTTTTAGTCATTTAAGACAAAGTCCCGACTTCATTGGAACTGCTGTTGTAGTATTTTTGGAGTAAAAACTGTACAGCAGTTCTAGGAAAAGAAGCATTTCCTGGAGATAAGCTTCAAGTGAAGTAAGTTTGGTAGAGAAGCGTGGAAAAAAAAAAAGAAAAAACTTGGATGGAACTTCAAGAAAAGAGAGGTCATATGAGGACTCCGTTGAGGAAAATCAAATTTAGAGATTTGTCCGTTTCCAGCGTTGACTTTTGAGAATCTCTGAAGAAGGATGTGTTTGGAAGATTTAGGTCTTGGCTAGCCTTCCTCAACAGAATCGTTGTGAGGCGGAAAAAAAAAACTATCAGGACATAATGTTCAGTACATATGTGGAAAAGAACCATCCGTTTTCCAATACAGTGGTACCTCGTCATACGACCGCTCGTCATACAAAATGCTCATCTTACGGGGGAAATTTCGATCGAATAATTCGCCCGTGATGCGGTCAAAATTTCGTGATGCGACCAAGCCAGGTCTTTTTTGCATATTTTCGTGTATAACAATATTTACGAGCATGGAACGATTAATTCAGACGAGTTTCTCCTAAGACCAGGAACAAACAACGCGCATGCAAAAAGAGGGCTGTCTGGGTAATGAAGTATACTCGTGCACACAACACCCATAGGCAATGGCAACCTTTCTCAGAATAAAACTTCATTACCCACAATCAATACGTGGGTAAGCTCAACTATTGTATTTCCTGTTATTCTTTCTAAGGAAAGAAGCTCCCGCGATCGTTCCTTAAAGACTATTTCTCGTTGGCAAGTAGTCGTGCGTTATCCTATTGTGAGGACATTTGTGTGCATCATTTTGGGAATATTTTGAAGGCAATACAACAGCAAACAGTCCATCGATAGCGAACGTGAGGGCGGAGGCGTGGCAAACCGCCAACCCGAAAAACAAAGGTAACAAAAGATTACAACAAAATTAGAATTCAGTTTTGTGTAAAGTTACATTAAACATATGTTTGAGTGTCTGTATATATTAATCCAAGTTAATTTGAATTTGTTTGTTCCGTTTACTAGTGCGTTGTGTGGAAAAAAAACGACCCCCCCACGCCCCCAAACGTCTGTCTCCCGTCGGCGAAATCTGCCCAATTTTAGTTAGATTAAACACAATTGATTACTATTAAACCACTAGTTATGTGTTACTTTGTTAATAGATGGCGAATTAGAAGAAATAAAACATTTTTTCCAGTCCAATATCCTGTTTTTGGTGTTTTTTCAGAGGGCTGGAACTAATTAATTTGTTTTCCATTCATTTCAATGGAAAACGTCCGCTCGAGTTACGAGAATCTCGTCATACGAGCTCGGTTCCGGAACGGATTAAGCTCGTATCTCGAGGTACCACTGTATTACTTGTCTGAACAAAATTTAAATACCTTTAATCGCTGTTCAACCTAAACACGCTTTTCCTATGTCGGTGATATGTTTCTCGAGAATTTTATAGTCAAGTCAAAATAAGCTGTCTGACCACCTCAAAATGCGGAAGAATTTCCCCCACGTTCAGGATTTACTGGTAAATTTGGTAACAAAGTTTGCAAAGCCAGTTTTGTAAAGAAAATGGGCGTATCCTGCTCGTAAACGTCAAGGAAATAGTTTGCTTTATAATCCGGACAATGCGGTTATTTCAATCATTTCCGATTCTTTGCATTTATTGGCTCGTACGCCATCAATCAAACATTAGTTGAAATATTCCAAAATAGCACAAGGCGCTAACGTAGCAGTCAAAACGGAATTCTGTCAATGATCCACGCAAATAAAATTCACGCCACCAACGAATATTTTGATGGCCACCTTGCGTTGATGTACAAAAATGGCGGAAGGAGGCGGTCATCCGATCTGACCACACACCTGTAAACAATCCACTTCTCTTGAGCGGAGGGAATCTCATACATGTCAACCTCTGCCGATAACTGCCCTTATAAATGATTATGATTCCCCTTACAAACCCCCCAAAAACCTTACAAACACCGTACGAGTCGTACGACTCGTACGGTGTTTGTAAGGTTTTTGGGGGGTTTGTAAGGGGAATCATAATCATTTATAAGGGCAGTTATCGGGAGAGGTTGACAGGTATGGAATCTCGTGTTCGATTCCCCCAGCGCACACAAACTCAATCCTTCCTCTGGTCCGAGGTCAACGTCTGCATATTCAGACAAACATGCCGGTTAGTATTTGGGTTAAGCTAGCAAAACAAGATTTCAAGTCAATGTTTCCACCAGGGCGCTTTTTTTTTTTTTTGTGAATGGGCTCCTATAAACTAGTTATCTTTCCTCTCGCCGTCTCTCACATGTAAGTAATATCCCGGCGCCTCTCTCTGCCCATTAGCCTTCCCCCAGGGTGCAGTTGTAGAGATCAGCAGTAGGATGTGCTTTGGACAAAGGCAGGAAGTAATGAGGAAGTCCTTTTTGACAACCCACGCTTTAGTAGCGAGCGCTTGCCTGCCAACGAGCAGCTCAGACGGATTTCAAGAGAGTACCGTGTCAACATAAAGCAACCGTCATCGAGTTCTACGTGAACATAGGGAATTAAACTACAGTGTACAGTGGTACCTCGACATACGATCTTAATCCGTTCCGGGACTGAGATCGTATGTCGAGCTTTTTGTAACTCGAGCGGACGTTTCCCATTGAAATGAACTAAAAACAGATTAATTCGTTCCAACCCTCTGAAAAAACACCAAAAACAGGATATTGGATGGGAAAAAAATGTTTTATTTCTTCTAATTCGCCATCTATTAACAAAGTAACACATAACTAGTGGTTTAATAGTGATAAAATGTGTTTAGTAGAACTAAAATTGGGTGATGTTGTGTGCACGAGTATACTTCATTACCCAGAAAGCCCTCTTTTTGGCCCACACATGCGCATTGTGCGTTTCCTGGTCGAAACTCGTCTGAATAAATCGTTCAGTGCTCGTAGATATCTGTTATACACGAAAGAGATGCGGCAAAAAATGATAAACGCTACAATGATAAACAGCCTCTCATGTCATGGCCACCTGGCTTGGTCGCATCTCGAAATTTTGATCGTATTGCGGGCGAATTATTCGATCGAAATTTTCGTCGTACCGCGAGCTGATCGTAGGTCGAGGTACCACTGTATAAGCTGTACCCTTAAAATTGCCTTAAAAATCCCAGAATTTTACAATTTCTCCCGTATAAGCCGCCCCATGATTCACAATTTCACCTCCATATTCATGGTTTTAATAGGGAGTACAAATGTGTTACTTTGTACCGTAATTTCTTGCACATTAGCCGCCTCCGCGTATTAGCAGTACCCTTAAAAATCATTGAATTTTATGATTTTTCTCGTACAAGACGCCCCCTGATTGAAAATTTTCACCACCATGTTCATGGTTTTAATAGAGAATACAAATGTGTTACTACGAAGGGAAAATATTGAGAAAAATCATCGCATGAGGTATTTCTGAGATACTGTATAAATGAATTGCTGGATTGCACATTCCGAAATGGTGTTGCCTGAACGTAGACAAATTCAAAAAGGAAGTCATGTGAGCAGTACAACCAGGAAGTCTAGTTTGCCATCCCTATGGCAGGCACAAGTGAGGTTTTTTTCACATTTTAGATAAGATACGGTATATTTTTTTCCTTGAATTTCATTCATAGACGTCAAAATTAATTTTATTTACAGCGTTTTATTCTGCTTTGTACCCCTGATAGTCTTCTACAAGTTTGTCATGTCAGCTAAATATAAAACACATTTCTGATTCCAGGCAGACAGAAACAGTAAATAATCTCTCAGTGAAAAAAAAAAAGTTCCAGTCGCTCTGAAGCTCCAGACTGATAGCATTTTGTTAGATTGCAACAGATTTAGGTCAGTGGGGGACAATTGCGCAAAACTTGACGACTGTTTTACAGTAATTGCCTCTTATCATTGCAAACAATTTTACAAATAAGACAAACTGACGTTGGGCTTAGTTGAACACGGCTATCCTTAACTTGTTCTTCTTTCTACTAAACAATCGGGCGACAATGTGTGTAGTTTCTCCATACGTGTTTAACTGGAAGTCAAATTTAAAGTACTTTGACATGTTTTTCTATTCAATAGTTCTATTTTTCGACAATCCCTGAAGTCCCAACCCTCTTTTTCCGCAATATCAAATGTGATAATGACATGAATAAAGAAGTACATGGCAACCTGACAATCTCGGTCACGGGCCGCGTTAACGTCAACTCGATTTCATGTGGGCCGGACTATTTTAGATATAATATTTAGATTTTTTTGTATAAATGGATTAAAAGAACTGGATTAAAAGGCCTGAATATTCAGTTTTTTATAGATCTAAAACAATGTTTATTTTAGCCTTCTTTGAATATATTTTTAGATTTTACAAAATGATTTTTGAACTAAAAACCCAGAAAAAATGGATTAAAAAAGTACAATTATTGATTTGAAAGGGGGAAAATCAGGAAAATATATTTAAATTTTTTTAATAAATGGATTAAAAGAACTGGATTAAACGCCCTGAATATTCATTTTTTATAGATCTAAAACAATGTTTATTTAAGCTTTTTTAAAATATATTTTTAGATTTTACAAAATGATTTTTGAACTAAAAACACAGAAAAAAAATGGATTAAAAAAGTACAATTATTGATTTAAAACGGGGAAAATCAGGAAAATATAATATTTAGATTTTTTTAATAAATTGATTAAAAGAACTGGATTAAAAGCCCTGAATATTCCGTTTTTTATAGATCTAAAACAATGTTGATTTTAGCTTTTTTTTTTTAAATATATTTTTAGATTTTACAAAATGATTTTTGAACTAAAAACACAGAAAAAATGATTAAAAAATTACAATTATTGATTTAAAAGGGGGAAAATCTCTTCAATACTCTTCATTTTAATTTGATCCTAAAACAGAAAGTCAGCACTCATGATTGACTTTCCCGGGCCACACAAAATGATGCAGCGGGCCAGATTTGGCCCACAGGCCGCCACTTTGACACATGTGCACTAAGGCATTATTAAATGGCATTATTTGCTGTACCAACACTGGATGAAATATGAAACAAATTCTCCCAAGACCAAACCGTCATGAGTTCCACTCTAAAAGCTTCTAAATGATTACGGAGGGCTGACAAGTGTTTCTTGAAATGAACCGTGTGTGAGAGTGCTTGGCTGACACTTTCTATTGGCTTCATGTGAGCGTGTAGAGTGCTTGTACAGGTTTGATCAAGAAACCGGAGTGTGTGTATATATGAGTGTATGTGTGTGTGTGTGTGTATATGAGTGTATGTGTGTGTGTGTGTGTGTTCGAGAGGGAACGATAGAAAACAATCGCAGCGGGCAACAAAGAACGTAGGCGCGAGCAGAGTTCACTATGACCTGAACCACATTCTCGCCTCTCGTATGTGTGTGTGTTTGTATGAGAGTGTGTGTGTGTTTTTAGTGAGTTGTGCAAGCATGCAGTGTGTGTGTGTGAGGCAAAACATGTTGTGCCAGGCCTCAGCAAGGGACAAAGTTAGATCGCAACAACAGTATGAATGACTCGGTCCTCTAATATCTAGATCATTACATAGAGTAAGTTTACAAAAAGAATACGATTTTTTGAATTGAAAAATCCGTGAACCTTGGCCGTATGTTAACACGTGCAGACACAAGTGAGGGTTTGCCTGCATGTGTAAGATCAGAAGAATGCAGGCTCTGCCTGTCTCTTACCTCAGGCAACTTTCAACCCTATAAAAACACAACGACTCCACAGTTTCCACTCACACAAACCTTAATGTTGCATCTAATGATCGTCAGACCTGTGTGCGTTAAATTTTAAAACATAGGGAGCTTATATGGTTATATATGAAATTTCCCGAATACGGGATGAATAAATGTATCTAATCTAATCCGCAAGAATCCTCAGGTTCCTTTTCAATACATTTTGAAGAAATTTAAATACAAAACATTGAGCACTACATGCAGCAATGAAGTTTTACCGTATTTTTCTCGCATATAAGCTGTATTTGTAAACCAAAAAAAAGATGACTGAATCAAGGGTACGGTTTATATGCTATACTATTTTTTTTAACACTAGATGTTGGCAAATTAACATTTACTCTGTTGGTTATTTTCTGTTTTGCAGTAAGAAAACAACCATTACTGGATGAATGACTAACTTCCTTATAATATTGATCCTAATAACGTGCTTTTGAGTCATACAGTATCTCAGAAATAGCACATGCAATGATTTTTCTTAACATCTTCCCATCAAAGTAACACATTTGTACTCCCTATTAAAACCATGAATATGGAGGTGAAAATTGGGAATCAGGGGGCGGCTTATACGAGAGAAATGGTAAAATTCAACGATTTTTCGGCTATTTTAAGGGTACGGCTTATACGCGGGCATGGCTTATATGCGAGAAAATACGGTAATTTCAATTTCCCCCACAATCGATCGATCATTTTGAACATTTGATGCCAGGTACAGGACCAGAACACCATACAGAAAATACTAAAAAAAACAAAAAACTCAAAATTTAAAACTATTTTAAGTCTAATTCTAATCAGGGCTATCTTGGAGAGCGTAAGATTTGTTTTCAATGTACTTGAGGTGAAATCGCAGCCGCTTAACATGACATACGAAACATGTTTACATACTTTACTACATGCAGGCACGCAAATAGATCCAGTCGGTGCAAAGTTATTATGCGTATGTAGCACTCTCGATCTCGAATTTCCTACGTAAAGAAGACGTGAACGCACACGCAGAGACATTGTCTGACGTAGCGTAAACATGCTTGCGTTTCTACAGTCTTCGCGTGAAAGCTGTAAGAAGATCGTGGACGCACAAGGTCACTTCCTGTATCGCTTTCCCCGGCACAAACGTTCCGGGAGGAGTGCGCGAGGGAGCCAATGTAAATGCGGGCCGCGACGGTTGAAGTTCAAGTATAAACACGGCGGCGGTCGTTCCGCTTTGAACAACGCCGGCCTGTCCGTCAGACGCGGAGGCGGACTAGAGAGAGAGAAAAAAAACAACCCGGGCTATAATCGCAGTCGGAAAAAAAATAATAAGCATTCTCTCTATGCCTCACAATAGACGCCATTCTCTGTGTTTATGGTAGGAGAGGAAAAACTGACTGGTCGAGCGACCGGCCTGCAGAAGGAAGCCACAGTTGTCATTTTTTTTGGGAAGTAAGGCAGAAAAGAAAATACCAACAAACATGTGTACTCTACTGTTGATCCCTCGGGTTGCACCCCGTCCTTCCCGCTCGACTCGTCTACCATAATGCCTACCTTGGACTGCTCAGTTCCTGACTCAACAATAACGCCCGAGTCATTTGGGACTTCAAGAAGATGGCCACTCTATAATTATGAATCACTTCCTCTGACACACACACGCTTTGCTCAAAGAATGCTAATCAGAGGGCATTGGCCGTCCGCGGTTGTTTGGCGGTAGATATCGGGAAGAAGCACCCGGCCGCCAAATGGAGCTAAAAATTGGGCAAATCAATTGCCTCGTTGGAAAGGGAGTGCGGTGTTTATCTTTTCAACAGTTTCCCCAAATCGGAGAATGCAAAATGTCAATAGCACAATCTCAAATGTAAAATGCAGGTGATCGTGAAACATACATTATATGTTATGAGAAAGGTTTGGGGAAAGCTAATTTCCCCACCAAAATTTTTTGGATAAATGGATCAATCCAGAACTGGAGGACGTTTTAGCTTACAGATTTTCTTGAACCTACAACCACTCCGTATTTTTGTTCTCCAAAGGCTTGATTAGCTCAGCTTATCTCCGATACATGTTAACTTTTTTTATGCCATGATTCATTTTTTGGCATAACGGGGATAACAATCAATTGTGTTTTTTTTTCTTCTTCTCAGGAGTAGACGCCAGCTGTTTATCTAGCCATTACTGTTGATCAATCGAACAAATGTATTCATGTAAATGACTAAACTGAGTGAAAGAACAAATATTATTTTGATCTTTTGAATACGGTGGATGGAGACATTCAAACAACTTGAATTTTACGTTGAAAAATACGAAAAAGGACATGAATTTGACTAGGAAAACTGACATCAACTTTAGTGTGATTCACTCTTTTAAAAAGGTTGTGTGTTGGTGGACACATCACAAATATATCCTAATTCCTGTTTTATTTAAAATTGGAACTGTCCTCCAATTCTGGAAAGCCCCCAAAGGACCCCTGACTACAGTTCCTGGCTTCACAATCTCCATTTGTAAAAGGATGTAGAGTGCACTTACTTCTCTGGCAGTGGTTCTGGGACCAGCATCTCCCCCGGAAGTGCCCGTTGATGGTGTTCTGCGGGCAGACGGTCTGACCTTGGGCCGTGCCGGGACACACGTCGCCGCACTCTCTGTCGTTCTTGTTCTCCACGATGTAATTGTCTTCCACCGTGTCCAGGATCTTGGACCAGTCCAGAGTGGCCAGGTAACAGAGATCTGGATTCTTCTCAATCCTCACGGCCCCTCGGGTGATGTTCATCAGGCTGTGAAGGCCCACCTCCTTCAGCTGCAGCATCTCGTAAATGACCAGGGCGTAGTTGAAGAAGAGGTTGTTGCCTCGGATGACGGTCAGATTCGGGAAGAGATCGATGAGGGAATCCAGGCCGTAGACCCGGAAAAGCAGCATGTAGTCGGTCACCACTTGCAGCTTGGGGAAGCTGAGACCCCGGAAGTCCTCGGGCTTGGTCTTGAACATGAGCAGGATCTTCAAGTGGCCCTCGATGATGGTGCAGTTCTCCAGGGAGTGGAGGTTGGTCACGTTGTTGCGGATGTCTTTACTCTGGCAGACTGCGAAGGAACAAAAAGGGGGACGAAAGTTAGACCAGTTGAATTGCTCGGACATTTATCGTTAGTTCATTGACAAGACATCGTATATTAATGTAGCTTTGTTATGTGAACATTTGAATTCTCGGTGGCACGTGCTTAAAACAGCAGCTGTAATATGAGAAAATATACCACGTTATGAAAAGAAATGTCCTTGACCAAACGTGAGAAATTGAAAAAAAAACCTTGCCATTCTTTCTGATATTTCAGTGCAAAAGTAGAAGTTAGAGTAATTAGCTATTTCGTTAACAGTAGCCATCCAATCCAGTTGGACTCGAAGGGCTTGTTTTGAGGCAACTCAACTGGGGATGCTCATTTTTTTTAACTTCCGATCCCATTTTTTTTTCAAGATTAGTTTTGCCGATAACTATAATACAAAAACTATAATACAAAAAAAATGTAACCAGTAAATGTCAAACCATTTTTTAAACTATGAAAGTGATCGATTCCCTGGGGAATGTTCAGTTTACAAATATTACGCGATACTTAGTGACTATGATTAGTTTCTAAAGAGAAGTAGTCCCACTCAGCCGACATGTTTACCTCGTGTTTTGATTTACGTCAGCCGAAAAGCACCGCGCTACCAAAAATAAAATTAATGGATCAGATCCGATCTTGGGACAAAATCAAATACTGTCTGATACTCCCAAAAATAGCCGTATCGGGTGCTGAAATCCCCTCGGCAGCCGTCATAATGCAATTACCGTATTTATTCGAGTATAACATGCAACATTTTGTGCGTGTTATACTCTAATAAATACGTTATCTAACATTATCTCCAGTAAAATAAACTGGGGGGAGGCAAAAAAACAACATTTAAAAATAAACAGTCAAAAGCTAAACGTTGGAGAACGAGGACTTGCAGCTCCCATAATTCATCAGGGGGAAGCTCCCTATTAACTTCCCAATCTGTTAATGGTTAGCGAAACAAACATGTCAACAGTCCAAGTGCAAACTTTGACCAGCGGCATATAAATGGAAGGGTTTAAGAGACGTCTAAATGGATTGCAGCCAATAAAGCCTGTAATCACTTGACTGTCAAATAAAACCAGGTTGTTTACTACAACGGCGTGTTGGCATGACTCGCCAGTCATTTCAGACTTGCATTTTGTCCAAGTACGCAAACTTGAAAGTTGGCTTTCAAAATGTCACCTTCCGGGAGCTGCCAACTGACGGGGGGTGACGGTACGAGCGACATCTTTTGTCACCTTTGGCGGGAACAATGGGGGAAAGCGCTATTTTGGAGGCTTACCGTATTTACTCGCATATAAGCCGCCCCTGCGTATAAGCCGCACCTTGCCTTGAATTTTTTTTCATTTTACAATTCCATTGGAACCCAAGCCACCTTTGTCAGCCACGTAGGGTAACAAGAGCCAAAAGTGTCAGGGAAAACAAACCGCTATTTTGCAGCAGTTGGTGTTCTTCCCAGCCAGCGATAACGGCAACACTACACCTACCGCGGTGCGAGTCCTGCTTATCACCTGGTCACATCAAACAGGCCTCCGGGCCAAAGCACTCTCTGTCTGCCTGCCTGCTGCAGCTAATTGGATACCCGTTGTGCAACATCACAACAAAACTGCATTGCACAAGATCTGCAGAGCCACAGTGTAAAATATATCTGCCCACTCTAGGATTGTTTTCCCCATCTAAATATATTTACACTAAGCACTTATTAGGTACCCCTCGCTCGTACCTGGTCGGACCTCATTCTGCATCTGATACTTAGTAGACAAATTCAAAAAGGAAGTCGCGGGAGCGCTACAACCAGGAAGTGTGTCCGTAGTGGTCTAGTTTGTCATCCCTAGGTAAGTGAGTTTTTTCCCGTTTTATGCAAGATAAAAAATTCTTGATTTCATTCAGAGACGTCAGAATAGATTATGTTAAGCATTGTCTTGCGTTATGGCGTTTGGTCTTTGTCACCTAGCCGTTTTGTGCATGTCAAGTCTAATTTGTGCGCATATAAGCCGTACCCTCGATTCAGTCATCATTTTTTAGCGACAAATACGGTTTATACGCGAGAAAATACGGTAATTGTGGAATTAGACATTTGTGTTCAAAAACATTATAAGATGGTCGGTGGCTTTTCAATTCACTGCAGGTAAGACATATGTAGCAAGAAATAATTTGGAGACAAGTTAGAGCCAGGGACCGTCCCAAAATGGAAACGGGGCTAAGTCCTGACCTACCAGACTCATCTGACTGAGACTGCAATCTTCACTGATCAGTTCCCTTCCCCTACACCAAGGGTGACAAACCCGGGTTGGTTCGCGGGCCGCATTAACGTCAACTTGATTTCATGCGGGCCTGACCATTTTAGATATAATATTTATAATATTTTTTTATAAATGGATTAAAAGCCCTGAATATTCAATTTTTTATAGATCTAAAACAATGTTTATTTTAGCTTTTTTTAAATATATTTTTAGATTTTACATAATGATTTTTGAACTAAAAACACAGAAAAAAAATAATTAAAAATTACAATTATTGATTTAAAAAGAAGATCAGGAAATTTAATATACATCTACACTCATTTTAATTTGATCCTAAAACGGAAAGTCGGCACTCATGATTAACTTTCCCAGGCCACACAAAATGATGCGGCGGGCCAGATTTGGCCCCCGGGCCGCCACTTTGACACACTGTTAAAAACATAATAAAATAATTTGGCCTAACCAGACTTTGATTCAACTCAACAGGTCTCATTACTTTATGCCCTCTCCTCGTGGTTTGCAGAAACTTCCAAAACACTGAATTCCTTGTATTGGATGAAGAATGACTTATCCTGGCACCAGAGTAGGGGAAACTGTCTTAAAAATTAAGCCCCCCCTCCCCAAATGTGTCATTGACGAAGATGGGATGAGTATGAATAGGGAGTCATTGGGTGGTGGGAGAGAGGAATGGGCGTCAAATGAGAAGAGTGGGTGAAAAGAGCAGGGGTCCGGAGCCAGAGAAGTGATCAGAGTGGGGTGAAAGTGGAACTTGAGTCCGGCCCGGAACGCGGAATGACGTAAGGACCTACAAGACGGTTGGTGATCACATGCATGAATGGAGGGCCGCTGTGGATCACTGTTACATGACCGACCGCCAATGTGCGCACATACAAAAACAGCCTGGGTGGGGGTCATTAAGCCTGCGGACCACCGGATCCAAACAGTAAAAAATGAACCTGCATCTCAAAACACAAAAGAGTCAAAACCAGAAGACTGTAGCAAAAACTAGTCTGAACGTTGAAAACCTGGAGACGGAACGAGCGGTGGGTGGGATCGGTTTGTCGGCCGGTGACCGTGACCCCTCTATCGCCCACCCTTTCACTGGCCACACAAGAGGTCTTCATTACAATAACAACTCAATTAGCCTTTAACGAGCCTCGAGGAGGGGGTGGGGGACGCTGAAAGGGGGTCCGTTTTGTTCTGAAGAATGGAAAAACAGCAGAACTGGAACATACTGTACCAATTTATCGGACCTCCGTAAGAGAAACGCGGGTTATCGACCACCCTGGCCGTTTCATTGTTTCCAACGATGGACCTAAAGGCGGCCGATAAAAGGGACGCGGGACGGTAATTGTTGTCAAAAAGTATTCTGAAAGTGATACGTGATCAAACCCACATTTGGATTTTTAGAATGGAAAGGTCTTTGCGCTCGTTGGATTAATTGAATGAGCCGCCCACAGCTGCGGCGTAGCAGGGTGTCGCTGCAATTTCAGACAGATTCTTTTCTTATTTTTAAACCAGGGCATCCTACTGAGAATTTAATCTAACGGGAGCTGGCCGGCCCAGGGAAAGTAGATCCGGGTCGTTGGAGACGGGGAGGATCGGAGAACCTCCGTGGCCTAAAGTCGTGATCTGCCGGTCTCAGAAGCAAAAGGGCAGCCACATGTTAGCTTAGTGTGAAACCAGACCTGTGTAGCATGAAACCAGGTGGCTGTCTAACTCTGGACTGTGACAAGTTTCCTCTCTCTGACATCTTGGCCGCATGTTGTCTCACATGAGGTGATCTGCTGATTATAGATTTTGCCCACGGCGCAGTTGCTGATCTAAGCCCGGGAGAAAGACGATGTGGCAGCGGTTCCGGGACGCCAAGTGGTCGAAAAAATACAGTTGTTTGTTAATATAGACAGTTTTCAACGCGACGTGTGGCATGATTCCATATGAGGGATTTTCATCAACACATCCCAACTTGCATTTCCAAAACAAAGACACAAAGACCAAAGTTACAGAATAGAACACAAGGGAGCACCATGATAAATTGGCTAGAGGAAAATGTCATTCAGTAGAGCGAGAGCTAAATCGAGATGTACTGTATTTTCTCGTATATTAGCCACCTCCAAGTATAAGCCTTACCCTTAAAATCATTGCATTTGACAATTTCTCTCGTATAAGACAACCCCTGATTCATAATTTTCGCTGCCACATTCATGGTTTTAATAAGGAGTACAAATGTGTTACTTTGAAGTGAAAATATATTTAAAAAATTATCGCACGTGCTATTTCTGAGATTCTGTATGAATCGAAAAGATCGTCTGCTGGATTGCACATTCCGAAAGGGTGTTGCCTGAACGTAGACAAATTCAAAAAGGAAGTCATGTGAGCAGTACAACCAGGAATTGCGTCCGTAGCGGTCTAGTTTTCAACAAGTCTACGGTAAAAAAAAAAAATTCACATTTTATGCAAGATACAGTTTGTTTCTTTTCTTCAATTGCATTCATAGACGTCAAAATACATTTTGTTTAACATTTTATCAGTTTATATTTTCTCTATTTTGAAATAAATGACAGAATCGGCCGCATTGTCTTGCGTTATGGCGTTTCGTCTTTGTCACTTTGATTCAGTAATCATTTTTGGAGTGATAAATATGGCGTATATACTAAAAAAATATGGTAATCCATGTTTGGATCACACCAATTTCCTTTATTTAAACCAGTGGTCCCCAAACTATTCCAGAAAGGGCCGCACTGGGTGCAGGTTTTCGTTCCAACTGGTAAGAGGAAACCTTTCCACCAATCTGGTATCCTAGAAGTGCAATCAGTGGATTGCAGTCAGGTGCTTCTTTTTTCAGCAGAAACCTCATTGGTTAAACTGTTTGTGTTGGATCGGTTGGAACAAAAACCTGCACCCACAGCGGCCCTCCAGGACCGGTTTGGAGACCTCTGATTTAAACCAACCTTGATGGCAGGCAAGAGAAAATAAACTCTAGAGATCATCGGATTTTTCCCCCTTACGGTGCAAGGGAAGTTTGGCGGATTGCGATCGAGGCGTCCATTTGAGGACACGGCAAGATGGTGCGGAGAACACCGAGAAGGGTAAATGGGAGTTTGTAGGTTGCAGCACCTGTTCCTACGCTGGCCAAGCCTGCGATTGGGCGGCACAGCAAGCGGAGCTGGCCTAGCCTATTTATATACAAATGCTGGGTCCCATTACAGCTGTGGCAGCGGGCCAGATTGCGGCAAATCCGAAGGGGCATCGAGGGTAAAAGAGCAACAAGCCCACCCGTGCCATCGGATGGCCGGCCAAAGGAATGCGGCCCAAACCAAATGGCAACGCTTCTTCTGGCGTTAGGACAGAAAGGAAGGCCCGGTGCGCGCAGAGGGAGACGGAGCCACGTCAAACTCAAATCAGCCATGGCTACAAGATGCGACTGGTCATTAACGCTGCTCTTATTTTTTTTAAAAACAATGACTCACTATATCGACCTTTGTAATAAAGGTCGTGAAGACGAGGTGGAAACGGTGAGCGGTACAGCTGATCCCAGCCATTGACTTTAATTTAGGAACTAATCCTGCAAGACCATACTTGATAGTAAGCACAAATATAGTACGAATATAGTAAGATACTAAGTCCGAAATTAACTACGTCGTAGCGTCCCGAAATGGGATTTGGTTCGCTTTTGCAGTGGCCTAAATGTGGTTCTGTCCATTGATTGGTTAACATAAAGTTGCCCCTGACACCACGTTGCAATTACTGTATTTATTTGAGTATAACGCGCAAAATTTTGTACCAAGTGCGCGTTATACACGAATCCCGGTGAAACCTGTCTTTGTCTGCCAGATGGGGTGCGAGAGCCCGTTTTTATTGGCCGGTAATCATACTTAAAAAAAGAACTCAAGAAGAATGGAATCAATTGTTTGGTGAGTCTGATAATGATGAATCAGACATTGAAAAAATTGAAATATTAGGATGATGAATTAGACTTTAAGGACTAAAAATTGCAAATTCCATTTGAGAATTGTCTTCATACTGGTAGTTTGTTTTACCAGGTTTCCGTACCACATGTGAATAAATGTTTTGTCATGGCGATTTATGTGTTTGGCAGAAAAATGTATACTAATTTTTAGTCACAGATTACGGGGCGTGTTTTACATGGGTGCGCGTTATACTCGAATAAATGCAGTAGTAACCCCAATGGAATGATATGGTGCATGTTAAAAAATAAATAAAACAATTGCAATCAAGTATAAATTGCCGCTTTGTGTAAATTATTTACATTCCCTGTTATAAATGTTTCTACTTACACTGCTGACAATGCTATCACTTTGTTACTTACTAGCTATGAGCTATGATTGAAACGCAAGGTCTACTGATATGAAATGCAATGTTGCAGACCAAACTCAACTGCCAATCATCTGGAGGAAGCATGCTTTGTGTCAAACAGTACAAAAAACAATTTAAAAACAAAAGTCTGTCTTCTTGCTATACAGAGCCTGCTCATAATTCCAAATCTATTAAATACATTTCTTTAAGAGTCTTCATGGACTGCTTGTTTCCCAGTATGCAGTTAAAAAATGGCGATTTCTTTGGACTGAAAAGTCACAAAAGGCCAAGAATTCAATCCATATGCGCTGCAGATAAGATGGTCATTGTCTCTACATGTGAAGGTTTTTTTCCCTTTCGCTACTCATTTCCTCGTTCCAATTTGTTCCCTCATTTTTCTTCAGAAGCTTCGAACCGAGAAGTCTACGAACACCTCGTCTAGCAATATTTGAACCTAACGCCACGTGACTGGAAAAGCGCATTGCCTTCCGCTTATTTCCAACAAAATCGGACAACTCGTAGCAGGGCAAAACAAAGAAAAAAAATCCCAAGAATTCCGGGTTCGCCGGCCGAAACGGCCAAACCAGGTGGCGCTTCAAATAAAAAGGCGTGTTAGGGTCGAGCGGCATTCCTAGCATAGTCCAGACATTTGTCCACAGATAGAGGGCTTGGAAACAGGAGCAGGTAATCGATTCCGACCGAGACGGCGTTTCGAACGGGTCGGGAAAGCGGCGAGCGCGTGTACGCACGGGTGTGAGTAATACAGTAAACATCTGATGTTCTTTTCGTATTCCCACGCTAGCCAGTGGCGCAAGCGGCGCAGTCTTGGTGTGGTGAACCTCGGCCCGGGAGGGAGGGCGTCGGAGACCCGGTGGGCCGGCGTGGTCGGGTCCGCTAATTCTGCAAGCCGCAAACCAGAGCTACATGAGTCGGCGCTACGCCTGATGATGGTTTTGCCGTTTTTTCTTCTAAAAGTGTCTGGCGACTTAAGTTTGGGACGAGGGTGTCAAATTCGGGTTGGTTTGCGGGACGCATTAACGTTAACTCGATTTCATGCGGGCCGGACCATTTTAGATATATATTTTTTTTACTGGATCAATAGCCCTAAATAATCCGTTTTTTAAATAGATCTAAAACAATGGTTATTTGAGCTTTCTTTTCTTAGTAAGGGAAAACATCTTAATCATTTGTTTTTCATCCCAAATTAAACAAACATTTTTGACAATTATGTTCAATAATAAAGCGCAAAGCAGAACATATTTTAGTTTTTAGATTTCACAAATGCTTTTTGAACTAAAAAGACACAAACAATTTGATTTAAAAAAGTGCAATTATTGATTAAAAAGGGGGAAATCAGGAAATAAAATATGGCTTAAATGCAGTTTCCATTCAAAACAAACATTAATTAATATAAAAAGCAACAAGAAATTGACTCCAAAAATCCACAGCTATTGTTGATCAAGTGGTTAGCACGCCGAGCTCACAGTTCTGGGGACGAGGGTTTGAGCCCAGGTCTAAAAATATTGAATAATGCTTTTTGTTATTGTTTTTTTAAAGAAAATTAGTAGACATGTTCGCCTTCTAGTTTAATTTACAGCAGACGAAAGGTGTGTCTATTGTAAAAACACAGAAATATTGGATGGTGGATTTCCATCTTGTGACCAAATCTGACACACCAAAAATAGCCAAATTCTCGTAGTCCAAGTCCTGGGATAATAGTCCTCGGACTGGCACCGACACTGAAAATCTGGTCTGGACAACACAAATTTAAATATGGTGTAGACAAGAAGGTGGGCGTACATTTCAACCCGCTGTGGGAAGCACAGGGTTAAAGAAGATATGCCGTTTGGGAAAACCGACAAACCGAGACGGAAAAGCCGGAGCTGGCGAGGGGCTAGCGAGGGGCTAGCCAGTGGAGGGATTGAGTGCCTAAGGGCCAGGTCAGTTTAATGGCCCGTTTGTCTGTGCTGATCGACCACCAACTCTCACCGGCTGCAACCGGAAAACCACACAAACAAACACAAACACATACACACACAAGCTGCTCTTTGCCATATCTCTTTGTCCTACTGCCTTTTCCATTCCTCAGACTTGTACCCATTAATAAACAAATGGTAAAATATACCGAAATACACATCAATGAGCATGTGTATCTGGAATACATGCGAAAAGCCTGGAAGCTAAGCTAAGTTTTTTTTCCCGTGCAGAATGTCCATAATCATGCTAGGTATGGCATGGGTGGAATATTGACGTCACGCTGACGTTCAAAATGCAACCGAGACGACCAATCGCCACGTGCTATGATTTTTTAAAAAGATTTTTTACTTCAAAGTAACACATTTGTATCCACTATTAAAACCATGAACATGGAGGTGAAAATTGTGAAACAGGGGGCGTCTTATACGAGAGAAATTCTAACATTTCACAATTTTAAGGCAATTTCAAGGGTGAGGCTTATACACGAATGCGACTAATAAGTGAGAAAATTAGCCATTTTATTATTCTTATTATTTATTTTTCATATTTATCACTATTTGTCAAAAAAAGATAAAAAAGCTAGATCAATAAGGGCAAAAGTGGATTCAACTATTACGACCAGCACGGCTCCGGCTATCACCTTGGTAACGCTAACGCATACATAAGCTAGTTTGTCAGGGGGCGAAAAAAAAACACACCCGTGCACGTCAGTCCTGGGCACATTAACAAACAAACACACAGAGGAAACACAACATAAACTGGGTTTGAGTGCTACGGGGAGCTAGCTGTGCGCAGGTGTACGTGTTCGGCTTCACTTGGGCCCAGATGGTGCAAAAAAACCCTGCAGAAACACATAAACTAAGTGAGGGGGGGTCAGATGTAATGAATAGGATTGAGAGAAAAGGTTTCCTATCTCATGCCGAGTGCTGAATGTGTGTATTTGTGTGTGTGTGTGTGCAGCGTGAAAGAAACAAACCGGTGGATAACAATGAACCCTGTTACCCCATCAACCGGGGGTGGTGGGAGAGTGTGGGGTAACACGTTTACAATGGGGTAAAGATAGAGGCTGGAAGTTCAATATTTAACATGTTCTAGGATTTTATGATACTGTGCAAGACGTAGTGGAAAGACAAGTAAAACACACTTAGAGGTGAGGCCAAAGTGTGTCATTATAAGAACTGGAGTTGGAAATGGACTCCATTTTTGACAGATTCTTTGCCTTCATTGGTAACTGGATCGACTGCTACGGACAAATAATAAGCATTAGCTACTGTTTTAGCTCGCAATTATTATTATATTATATATTATTGTATTAATATTTGATTAGCAGCCCGGTGGCTTCCACGTCGGCCTCACAGCTTTGGGGTCGTGGGTTTTCTTTGGGTACTCCAGTTCCCTCCCACATTCCAAAAACATGCATGGTAGGCTGATCACCCTTAGGTATGAAATTGGCTGTCCGCCACCTCTGGCCCAAAGTCAGCTGGGATGGGCTACAGCACCCCCCACGACCTTAGTGAGGATAAAGCGGTTCAGAAAATGAATCAATGAATAATATTTGATGACAAAATTATGAATTGTGAACTAATCTGGTCAACACTGAGCCTCACCAGGGAGACTGGACCATCCATATTTTTGAATTTTCCATTCCGCTTATCCTTATATAGGTCGCGAGGGTGCTGGAGCCTATCCCAACCAACTTTTTGACAGCCTGGATCAGTTGACAGGCTGACACTCATACCGAAGGACAATTGAGATTGGTCACCCAGCCTACTACGGGTGTATTTGAGACCTGGAACAACACAGTCATACCCTAAGAAAACCCACGAACATGCAAACTCCACCCAGGAAGGTCAAAACCCACCAGTAATTAAAACCCTCGCTCTCAGAACGGCAAGGCGGCCATGCTAACCCATCACACGGTGATGCCTGTTAATACAACATGAACATTTGTTCCATTTATTTTTCTAGTATCGAAAATAAACGGAGTCGTGTTTAAAGTATCGTTACAGAGTTAAAAACATTCACTGTATTCCAATGACATGATACTGACCGGTGTAATTAACGTAGCATTTAAGCTAGGAGGTGATTTGGGGTAAAGCCAGGGGGGGAAATTCATGACAGCCCAAATAATGTGGACGCAAACACGTGAGTGGGAAAGTGTTGGGTGGTGTGTCAGACGACCACCTCTCAGTCATATGACGGTCCTCAAAATAAATTGAACGAATCAGGTTCGGTTACACGGCATCTAGAGCACAGTAAACACACACACATTCTCGCGCAGGTATTCGGTTGTACGCCGCTAATGATTCAACTCAACGACACTCAATGAGCGCTTGCACGTCTCGCGTCATTATTTGGAATGGAGTGAAATGTGGAGGAAAAAAATCCTGGCAATATTTAACAGTTGGATATATGCAGAAGACATATCAATCAGCAGGAACAAACCACTTGAGTCTGGAATGGAATCTCCATTTTTTTTGGGCCAAATTGTTGACTTACAAAAGCTGCCTGATTAGCAAACGAGACAAAGTTCGGACTAGGAAATTATAAGCTAAATTGAATTGAATGCTTTTTTGTCATTATACAAGTATAATGAGATTTAAAGCTTCACCACAAAATGCACAAACAACAACAACAACAAACAAGACAAATAAATGATCAACAAATAACAATAACTCTTAAATAAATAATCAATAAATTAGTGATAAATAAGCAGTCAACATAATAAGTAGTAAACAAAATAAATAAATAGGGAAGTGCAAAAATAACAACAACAAACTGACAAATTATCAATAAATAAGTAATAATAAACAAATAAGTAGTCAATAAGTAGGGACATACACAAATAACAACAACAAACAAACAAATAATAAATAAATAAAAAACAACTAATAAATAAGTAGTCAACAACATAAATAAGTAGGGAAGTGCACAAATGACAACAACAAAGAGACAAATAAATCAATAAAGAATAAAATAACTAATAAGTAAACTAAAAACTAAAAAAACAAGTAGTCAACAAAAGTAAGTTAGTGCACAAATAACAACAAACAGACAAATAAATAATAAACATAACTAATAATGAATAAGTAGGGAAGTGCACAAATAACAACAACAAACAGACAAACAAATCAATAAAGAATAAAATAACTAATAAATAAGTCAACTAAAAACTAACTAAAAAAAAAGTAGTCAACAAAAGTAAGGAAGAGCACAAATAACAACAACAAACAAATAATAAACAGAACTAGTAATAAATAAATAAGTAGGGAAGTGCACAAATGACAACAACAAACAGACAAATAAATCAATAAAGAATAAAATAACTAATAAATAAGTAAACTAAAATCTATCTAACAAATAAGTAGTCAACAAAAGTAAGGAAGAGCACAAATAACAACAACAAACAAACGAACAGATATTTAATAGTAATAATAAATAAATAATCAATAGATGAATAGTCATCATCATAAATAAATAGTAGCCAACATAATAAATAAGTAGTAGTCAACATAGCTAAGTAGTCAACATGAATACGTGGTCACATAAATAAGTAGGTTCAAGGTGACTAAAGTGTTGAGCATTAAGTCTTGATTAGGACCTCCTGGGTCCAGAACTGGAGTCGAGTATGGTGACTTTTGTGAAGAAACTGTCCTTGCGTCTATTTATCTTGAGCCACGTAAGGATTCCCTTGCCGAGCCACATGAAGCAAGGATGACTCGACTCGATTTTTACAGTGGAACGTCAGCGACGGTGAAAACGGGGCCAAAGCAAACAGCAACAAGGACTATCCAGTCAGATTGTTGCGGCATGGCGTAACGGCGCATTCTCTTTGCCTGCGTGTGCGATCCCGGCAGAAAAAGCCCCTCACAACCCCCCCAACCCAGACCGCATTTCTGTGCAGTGAGCGTAGGTTTACATAAACAGCCACATCTCATAATCAAGGAACGAGAGTCGGATCCCGACGGCGTCAGATAAGCGGCAAAGTCAAACAAAACAGGCTCGCCGTAAAAGACACGTGTGCGTGCGGGTTTGTAAACGCTCTTGTTCGTTCACGGTTGGACGTCACGCTGGGTCGGACACTCGGGGGTTTCCTTTGATGCTAGCGAGACGGTGACGGATCGTATCTCCATCTTAAACATTTCCCAGGATTTCCGCGGGTGACTCAAAAAAGGCGGAACTCTATTCGCTAGCAGATTATTACCGGGCGGAAGTATGAAAGGCGAATTGGCGTGCTTAAAGTATGACAATATTAGCAGTTTTTGACTGCTACCAGCGCCCGAGACGATCCGGATTAGAGCCGAAATGGGTCAAACGAGATCGGTTTTACAACAAAAAACGTACTTCAAAAAATCCTGTGCAAAAGTTGTGATACGGCGTACACAATTTTAAATGATCAAGAAACGTATAAAACATATACCGCATTTTTACGACTATAAGGCGCACATAAAAGTCTTACATTTTCTCCAAAATAGACAGTGCGCCTTATAATCCAGTGCGCTTTATATATGGACCAATTACTAAAATTGTTATCACGATGAAATAAAATAAATCAGTCGATAGGACAACTACGGCAAGCAGCCCCCGACTCTTACTATTTTCCCGTAGAAAAAGTACTGCGCAGTGACTGCTGGGATATGTAGTTATTTTGTCAATACACCCAGTATAACGGCGAACACTAATTTGGTGGTCGCCATCATTTCGGCTGTATTTACAAAAGAAATCCTGCCGCTAGATGTTGGCGTCAACAGAGCATTCAAAGCTAGACTGTGAACTATATCGTGTGTGGTCGATTGATCGCCGGTCTTTTGGTCGCGGTCTTTTGGTCGCCCCGACCGCGACAACGGGCGACCAAAAGACCGGCGACCAATAGACCGACGACAAAACAAGGTAAAACAACACGGTCTACGCATCATTAAAAGCCAACAATGGCCATGAGCAGTTTCACTGAGTGTATAAGAAGAGTTTGTATGTACATGCGTTGTTCCTTTAAGAAGCTACGTCAGTCAGGGTCTTAACAAGTTCTCCAACAAAACACAATAAAAGTACGGGAAATTTGGAGCTTTTCTTTAGCCTATTAATTAATAGGGCATCAAGTATGACTAAATAATAATTCGCAGTTTGTATTTAGGGAATTTGAGCAACAATTTCAAATGGTAATAATCAATAACCTTCCGGGCGACCAAAAGACCGGCCACCAAAAGTCCGGCGACCAAACGGCTGAGTACCGAGCCTAGGGCTGCTTCCTGTAGCCAGCGCTATTGCGGTTCTATATTCATCCATATATAATATATATATGCCATGCCTGGCTGCATCTATAAAACCGGTGCGTCCTTTGTGTGTTTAAAATACAGAAATAGCACTCGTTAGTGACACTGCGGCTAAAAATACGATGCGCTGTATAGTCGTGAAAATACGGTAAGTTGATAGGTATGACATATATACAAGTCACATGCCCAGAAAAACTATGAAAAAAGATGTGACCTACAGTCCGGCAAATACGGTAATCCCTTTCTTTTGAGGCAATGAATGGTTATTTTATGAGGATTGTCACGGCGAGAGCTGTCAAAGTTTGGGATCAGGCGTGCAGCGAAAAAAAATACATAAGTTCAGATGCATAAATACACATATCCACACACACACACGGGCCAAGAGGAACGAGAAGGGGGGGCAGGCTCCTGGTTGCACAACTTGTTTTTCACAAGTCCGTCCAGGAGACAGCTCAGCAGTTACTTCACAAAACTGTTTGTTGATAACTATGGCAAAATCTCGTAAAAACAGGCTGCAAAAAAAAAAAAAATCTTTACGACATTCTCGGCCCCGGCTCGTAGTATTCGGAACGCGGCGAGGTTCTCCATTCTGCTTCCCCGTTACCAAGACTGACGTTGAGATATGGTGCAGATTACCGAACGAAGCATTCCTAGAAGTCCATATTCTGAGTATTTTACTTGTTGACCCCGCACCCTCTTCAGCGTAAACATCTCAAGAGTGCCAAATATGGTCACTAAGTCGAGAATTGAGTAAATAAGGCGCCAGAAGCAGCCAATGGCATGTACCCCGCTCCCCTAGAGGGACACGCATAAAGGGGGTGGGGGAAAGAATGAGGAAGGGGGGGTACGAACGAGAAGCCTGGTCTCATAAGACCCCTTCCAGGGGCCCCTTGCGCTGTCTGCATACGTGACCTGTGTGGAGCGTCCGCGGCGTTTGCTTTGAACCTGGTCAGAGGAAGCGGCCATTTTAACAAGTCTGTCTAAATAGCAACACTTGGCTTAAAGAAGCACATATTAAGTCCTGTTATTGCGGCTTAACGGCACACGTCGAGTTTTATGTGATCTTTATAGACTTGCAAATAATTCCTTCCAGTTTGCAGAGCAAATGTAAACAGCAAAAAAAATAACCTGTCATCAATAGACTCAAATAGGAAACCCATAAACAGCACTGACTATCTATTGTGGTATATTTGATAATACAATAACAGCATTGATGAGGAAAGAGTTGTGCTATACTAATATTCTACTGGGAATTTTTTTTTATGTCAAGGTTTTGAAGATTTTCACTTTATAGTGGATTTTTTTTTTTTAATAAATAAATTGGAGATGAATCTATAAGTGAAGATTTGGCAAAAAAAGTCAAAAAGTCCAAGAGAATGCAAATTTACAAGTACATTCAGAAAAGAATCTCAAATTTAAGAACTTCATACAGTACCGTAATAATAATGTCACATTTTACTGCGGATCATAACCATAAAATGGGTATTTGTTACTTTTTGAGAATAGGTGGTGAATTAAAACTGTTAAAAACATGTTTTCCATTGTAATATCATATCTTTAGGTGTTTTTTTCAGAGGATGGAACGGACTAATTTGTATTCAATTCATTTTATAGGGGGGAAATGATCTAAGATAGTTTTAAATAAATTGGAGATGAATCTATAAGTGAAGATTTGGCAAAAAAAGTCAAAAAGTCCAAGAGAATGCAAATTTACAAGTACATTCAGAAAAGAATCTCGAATTTAAGAACTTCATACAGTACCGTAATAATAATGTCACATTTTACTGCGGATCATAACCATAAAAGGGTATTTGTTACTTTTTGAGCATAGGTGGTGAATTAAAACAGTTAAAAACATGTTTTCCATTGTAATAACCTATCTTTAGGTGTTTTTTCAGAGGATGGGAACGGACTAATTTGTATTTAATTCATTTTATATGGGAAAAATTGATCTGACATG
>NC_135394.1:15172500-15187500 GCF_051989625.1 Stigmatopora argus
ACCAAAAGACCGACGACCAAAAGACCGACGACCAAAAGACCGGCGACAAAACAAGGTAAAACAACACGGTCTACGCATCAATAAAAGCCAACAATGGCCATGAGCAGTTTCACTGAGCTAACGTGTGAGTGTAGAAGAGTTTGTATGTACATGCGTTGTCCCTTTAAGAAGCTACGTCCGTCAGGGTCTTAAGTTCTCCAACAAAAAACAATAAAAGTCCGGGAAATTTGGAGCTTTTCTTTAGCCTAATAATAAATAGGGCATTAAGTATGACTAAATAGTAATTCACAGTTTGTATTTAGGGAATTTGAGCAACGATTTAAATGGTAATTATCAATAACCTTCCGGGCGACCAAAAGACCGGCGACCAATCGACCGTGTACCGTGGCTTATACACGAGGGCAGCTCATATGCGAGAGAATACGGAAGTTATGGTCTTTTTATTATATATTTTATAGTGCAGTGACAATCACTAAATTTATGCACCGCAGATTTTCTTCTTAAAAACAACAATCAATTTTGCTTCAATATTCGTCAAAATCTGACTAGCATTTTCCTTTTTTGGTTTAACGAGACAAAGGATGGCTACTTAATATTAACGTATGAATTACTACATTGTGATAGATATTAAATATTAGTACATCGATTTAGTTGACACCAGAAACAAAACACAATGAGCAGGAAATGATCCTGTTTTAATCCTTCACCAGTTTACACGGGGAAGTTAGCGCGTGTGTTATTTATTGGTTTTGACCCCTCGGTAAACTAATCACATTGCAGAATTTGACCTCTGACCCCAGCGAAGCCTTAAAGATTAGTGACGTCGGTGTAATATAGCCTAAGTAAAAGCCTCCTTCGAGGAAGGAGGAGCCTGCTTTGCCGAAGAGTTAAAGAGTTGAAAAAGAAATGAGGAAAAATCCCACGATTCCCATCTGACATCTCCCTGACCCTGTGGGTTCTTCTTCTGAAATGTGACGTGCTCCAGTGATTTAAAATGTCCCCCAAAAGAAACAGCGGCCAGTCATTTTATGCGGCTCAATCATTTTTCATGGCAGCAAAATGTTACGCCTGCTCCGAAAGGGCACGTCGTTCACGTCAGAAGTGACCTTCACCGGCGAAAATGTTATTGCTGATGGTGCTCTTTTTAAACGTACACTGACTTACATTAGATTGATTCATTGAGACACCTGCAGAATCTGACAATACCTCGTAGCAGACCAGAATACAGTGATACCTTGACATACGAGCAATTTGAGATACGAGTAAAATTTTGAGCAAATATTTATCTTGAGATATGAGACTAATTTTGATATACGAGCATACAACGGACGCAAGAGGCTGTTCATAAGAACATCACGGCCACTGTCTTTCCCGTCGCAACTCCCTCGTGTAATGTCTCTACGAGCACTGGGCGGAGCCTTGCATTTTTTTCAGTGTTTTTTTTCCCCGTTAGTCAATGCGAATGGCGGACCGATCGCTAATATGAGAGGATTATATACTACTTCTCGTTGGCAAGTGGTCGTGCGTTATCCTATTGTGAGGACATTTGTGTGCATCATTTTGGGAATATTTTGAAGGGAAGACAAAAGCAAACAACCCTCAATAGGTTGCATCTGAAAGTCAGGGTGGAGGCGGGGCCAATAGAGCCAACCCAGGAGAAAAAGTTATCAAAATTTAAAATTAATTTAGAATTAATTTTAGTGTAAGGTTCGATTAAACTTATTTTTGAGTGTCTGCATCGTAATCCAAGTTCGTTTGAATTTGTTCATGTTATGTTACGAGCGTGTTGCCGTGCAATAAGTTTTTCTGTCTCTGCCCTCCGCAAAATCTGTCTAATTTTAGTACTATTAAACACATTTTAGTAGTATTAAACCACAAGTTATGTGTTGCTTTGTTAATAGATGGCAAATTAGAAGAAATAAAACATTTTTTCCAATTCAACATCCTGTTTTTGGTGTTTTTTCAGAGGGTTGGAACGAATTATTTTATTTTTAGTTCATTTCTATGGGAAACGTTCATTTGAGATACGAGTAAAATCGACATACGAGCTCAGTCCCGGAACGAATTAAGCTTTTATCTCAAGGTACGAAAAATACCGTAAATGCTTTTTCATTTTTTAAAAAAATGTGCGTGCCCCATGTAGGATTTATGAATGTAGTATAAAGATTAAACTGGGCTCATGGACATAAATTGGGTACTGTTGATATGCTTTTATAAAACTTTTATATAGTTTCTACACTAGAAATGCAAGGAATCATGAGTGGGTTCTTGTAAACTCTTAAGACAAACGGCTTGGAATGCATGTATGCGTTTGGTGGACCTGTTCTTTTCCATAGCGAAGAAGTCCAAATGGGGGAAATCCAAACAGGTATGGAGTCCATTTTCCAGCCACGCTACTTCAACTTCCCCCTCCTGCTGACTTGACAACATTGTTCCCCTTCATGGTATCCTGAAACATCCCACAACGAACATAAATACAGTGTCTGTTGTCATTCTCACAAAGAAAAAATCTGTGGATGGAAGAAAAATGTAATAGTTCACCGAGAGGTCTGGAAGGAAACATCTTCTCATTTGCACGCATGATTTAGCGCCAAGACATACAGCATAACTTTCAAAATAATACTCACTCAAGTCTGAGAGGTGCATACCTGTCAACCTCGGCCAATCGCTGATTGCCATTCCCATTATTAAGCGATAAAAAAATAACAAAAAATGCAACGCGGCACATATTTACTCACATAGGGCTCACTTAAGTCAAAAATTTTGTGGACTAAGTGCCCAATCAGTATGCACGAAATTCAATATTCTGTAGATGTCGCTGTGTGTACATTGCTTACTGACCCGCTATAGATTTATATAGTGAAAGGGCAATATTATGCTTAAAGCCCAGTGTCAAAGTGGCAGCCCGGGGGCCAAATGTGGCCCACCGCATCATTTTGTGTGGCCCGGGAAAATAAATCATGAGTGCCAACTTTCTGTTTTAGGATCAAATTAAAATGAAGAGTAAATATGTATATTAAATTTCCTGATTTCCCCCCTTTTAAATCAATAATTGTAATTTTTTAATCAATTTTTTTCTGTGATTTTAGTTCTAAAATCATTGTAAAATCAAAATATATATATATATAAAAAAATCTAAAATAAACATTGTTTTAGGTCTATAAAAAAACTGAATATTCAGGGATTTTAATCCAGTTCTTTTAATCCATTTATAAAAAATAAAAAAATCTAAATATTATATCTAAAATGGTCCGGCCTACGTGAAATCAAGTTGGCCCGCGAACCAACCTGAGTCTGACACCCTTGGCTTAAAGCATCACAATATTAGCAGTCGAAATGGGTAAAACGAGATCGGTTTTACAAAAAAACACAAAAGTTGTTAAACGGCGTACACAATTTGATCAAAAAAACGTATAAAATACAGGAAAAACATAAGTTCCCAGGTATGATACTGCATTGTCAAGTACAAACACAAACTAGCAAACAAAGACCCCCGTTATTAGTCCACGCAACTCACAATACGCCGAATTGAACAACACAACTACAGTAACCCCATCACCATTCACGGTTGCTTTCCTTTACGTGCAATTCTCTGAACCGTAAAGTTTCTTGCGACCTTGGAGAACATTTTTTTTCCATTCTTCCACAAAAATGTAACTGTTTTTTTTTTTGCATTTGCAATGAATGGTGGACCATCTGGTTGGCCTTGACATACCAACACAGCGGACAAAACATCAGGCAGATGACGTTGAAGCTCCCCTTGAAAGAAACCTTGGTCCTAAACATCCTCGCAAATAACAGCTAAGGAGCCAAGGATGTGGCCCATTTTCATCAACGCCCACACACAACACACACACACACACACACACACACACACAAACAGGCAACAAGCCAAAAGCTTCCTTCCTAACAAGTCATGCACCTGCAGGAGAACGTTGCTAAGACGCAGGCATCCGCTGGCCGCTTTCGTATGCAGACGCAGGTCAGAGTTTGCCCCGTTTTCCTCAACGACGTCCCGGCGATAAATTGACTTGACAGCAAGTAGATGCTAGCATGAGCTTGTTTTCCCAGCATGACCGCCTAAAGCTTGGTCAAGGGATCCCTGCACCCTCCCGCTGGGAGATTGCCAATCACTACAAGAGGAAGGAGTAAAGAAGTACGTACAGAATTAAACCTCTAAGCCAGGGGTCGGGAACCTATGGCTCGGGAGCCAGACGTGGCTCTTTGGATGCGTCAACTGATGGTTTTCAGTTTGTTTAATTGTATTCCGTTCCTTTTCCATAAACATCCAACCACCTTGAGGAATTGTGTCGCTTTTGCCGGTACTAAGATGTATTCTAAAAGACTAACAAATTCTGCGTCAGCTGTTGCTTTTAAGTTTGTGACCTTCACAATAAAAGTCACGCACGGAATCAAAAGTTTACATACACTTGTGAAGAACATAATGTCAACTCTGATTTTTCCTCTGATAGTGATTGGAACAGATACTTCTTTCATTCATGAAGTTTGGTTCTTTTATGACTTTATTATGGGTTAACAGAAAAAGTGATCAAATCTGCTGGGTCAAAAATATACATACAGCAACACAAATTAGCATTTTTGGTGACTTAGAAAGTTGTGTCAGTGAAATGAGCTTCATAGCATGGCCTCTTAACTTCTTGGGAGTGATGAGGGACTACAGCTGGTGACTTCTCTGAGGCCATTTAAATAGGGCTCATTGGATGTAAACACCCACAAAAGCTACAATGGGAAAGTCAAAGGAGCTCAGCATGGATCTGAAAAGGCGAATCCTTGACTTGAACAAGTGAGGAAAGTCACTTGGAGCCATTTCAAAGCAGCTGCGGGTCCCAAGAGCAACAGTGCAAACAATTGTTTGTAAGTATAGAGTGCATGGCACTGTTTTGTCACTGCCACGATCAGGAAGAAAACGCAAGCTATCACCTGCTGCTGAGAGAAAATTGGTCAGGAGGGTGAAGATTCAACCGAGAATCACCAAAAAGCAGATCTCCCAAGTATTAAAAGCTGCTGGAACACTGACTTAAACCCCATTGAGAACTTGTGGACAATGCTGAAGAAACAAGTCCATGTCAGAAAGCCATGTATATTTTTGACCCAGCAGATTTGATCACATTTTTCTGACCACCCATAAGGAAGTCATAAAAGAACCAAACTTCATGAATGTTTTTTTTTGTGACAAAGAAGTATCTGTTCCAATCACTCTATCAGAGAAAAATCAGAGTTGTAGAAATAACTGGAAACTCAAGAGAGCCATGACATTATGTTCTTCACAAGTGTATGTAAACTTTTGACCACAACTGTACATATATACATTTCCAGAAATTTTCTTAATGACATCAAAATGCTGTTTAAGAGTGTAAAAAAAAAAAAATTGAATTAAAACAAAATTCAATCTTGAATTAGGTACTTTACAAAGAGCATCGCGTTGTCTGTTTATTTTAATGATTTATTTTGTTTATTTATTTATATAAGCTTTAAATCTCATTATCCTTGTATAATGAATGACAATAAAAGCATTCAATTTAATCCAAATTGGAACATTGGCGTCCTTAAGCTTCGCTATATCGACCAATGAGAGCCTCGCGTTGGCAAAACACAATTTCAATGGCGCCGACACCAACTCTAGCGCGGCTTTAGTCCTAATTTAACAATGTTATTAAAAGAATTGAGATACTTATTGTATTTAAAAAATAATGATTGGCAGCCCGGCAGATGAGTGGTTAGCGCGTGGGCCTCACAGCTCTGGGGTCCTGGGTTCAAATCCAGGTCAGTCCATCTGTGTGGAGTTTGCATGTGCTCCCCGGGCCTGCGTGGGTTTTCTCTGGGTACTCCAGTTTCCTCCCACATTCCAAAAATCATGCACAGCAGGCTGATTGGACACTCTAAATTACCCCTAGGTATGACGTTTGTTTGTCTCGTCGTGCCCTGCGATTGGCTGGCCATCGATTCAGGGTTTCCCCCACCTCTGGCCTGAAACCAGCGCTCCAGCACCCCCGCAACCCTTGTGAGGATAAAGCGGTTCAGAAAATGAATGAATAAAAGTGTTGAAATGACAAAAAAAATGCACTCATTTATTTTTCCTTTTGAATTGTGGGTGTTGCTCTCAAGGAATTGGAAAAAAATGGGAATTGTTTATGGGTCTCCCGGTCAAAAATGCAACAAAGCAGTGCTACGTGAACTTCATGCATCAACCGGGATGGCTCTGCCCTCTCTAGGGACTCTTTGAGCAGCAGTGGAGTGGCCGACCAATAGGGTGAGAGCATTAACCCTCATGTTGACAAGGGTCTGAGAGCCCCTTTGGGGATGAGGGTGGGCTGGAGGCAGCTTTGACTTATGGCTCAGGGTCTTAGAGGTGCGGGAAAACACACGTACACGCGGGCGTGACATCTTTTCTAAGTCAGATTGAGGACATTCTGCCATTGTGGGCTGTTGCCATGGCAACCGTGGTGAAGACCACGCCGCCACAACATCTGCAGTGAGCCCCCATTAGGGGCGTAACGGTTATGGAAGAGCCACAGACAATACGAGCACGTACGCCGAGGCACGCTTTTCGGATACGGAAGCACGCTGAGGCGGGTCATTGTCGAGTGGAAAGCTAACTGTGAAGTGAAAACAACAAGAGCACCTGTGGAGATGAGAGATGGAAGGAAGAGCGCCCCCTTTACTGGCCCACACTTTTGCTCAAAGGCACTTTAACAGGAAACAGGTCCTGTAGATTAGACACCATAGTCTGATTATAGTCCGTATCATACGTGTTATAGTCCCATTTTACTGTCGGCCAGAAAACTACAGTTGTCACCAAGTGACGTCACAGTCCGACAGCATCTTTCGTTTAATTTTGTTGACGGTGGCGGTCATCAGTTTAGTGATTTCGTTCCAAAATATTATATTGTTTGATAGTAAAAATCATACCTGTCAACCTTGGCCAATTGCTCCCCTTATTAATGATAACAATACCCCTTATTAATAAATTAAAATAAAAAAATGCATAAATGCAACGCGTTACATATTTACTCACATTGGGCGCACTTAAGTCTAAAATTTTCTCCCAAGTGCCCAACCAGGGTACACGGTCGATTGGTCGCCGGTCTTTTGGTCGCCCGGAAGGTTATTGATAATTACCATTTAAATCGTTGCTCAAATTCCCTACATACAAACTGCGAATGACTATTTAGTCATACTTAATGCCCTAGTAATTATTAGGCTAAAGAAAAGCTCCAACTTTCCCGGACTTTTATTGTGTTTTGTTGGAGAACTTGTTAAGACCCTGACTGACGTCGCTTCTTAAAAGGGACAACACATGTACATACAGACTCTTATACACTCACACGTTGACTCGGTGAAACTGCTCATGGCCATTGTTGGCTTTTATTGATGCGTAGACCGTGTTGTTTTACCTTGTTTTGTCGCCGATCTTTTGGTCGTCGGTCTTTTGGTCGCCCGGACCGCGACAACGGGCGACCAAAAGACCGACGACCAAAAGATCGGCGACAAAACAAGGTAAAACAACACGGTCTACGCATCAATAAAAGCCAACAATGGCCATGAGCAGTTTCACTGACTGTCTGGGTACATTGCTTGCTGACGCGCTATATTATATAGTGAAAAGGCAAATGTGCATTTCATGCTTAAAAGCATGACAATATTAGCAGTCGACAATGACGTTTTCGTCTGCTACCGGTGACCGAGACAATCCAGATTAGAGTCAAAATGGGTAAAATGAGATCGGGTTTTACAAAAAACGGGGTTAAAAAATCCCGTACAAAAGTTGTGAAATGGCGTACACAATTTGTAATGATCAAAAAACGTATAAAATTCGGGAAAAGGGTATAAATTGACAGATATGTAAAATGCTTAATACAAGTTGTATAGGAAATTGGAACAAGAAAAACAGCCTCTATTTTTTTGTTCCGACCAGCTAGCCTAGCATGCATCTTTTGGGGATGTGAGAGGAAACCGGAGCACCCGGAGAAAACCCATGCAAGCTTAGGGAGAACATGCAAACATTTCCTCAGTGTTCGTTAGATCGAAAATCCTTCGGATTTCATTAAAATGACTGACGACATACGATGTACCGTAGGTATCACATTTATTTGATTACGTTTTATTTAGTTGGCGATGAGGTGCTAAAAGGCAAAGGAGCCTTGAACGGGAAATAATTAGAAAGCAATGACGAATGCGTTACAGCCAGCCATTAAAAGGAAAGCTGTCTCTCATATTGGATTTCATTACATTAGGAGCGCCTAATGTTGCAGGCAGTGAGTTTAGATTTAAACAATGCAATCCCCTCACTTATTACATTTCACGCGGCTATTTGTCACCACATTGGCTCGAAATTAAATAAGGCTGTTGCTATTAAAAGGCAAAAAAAAGTTACTTCGTTAGCTCTTTGGCTTCCAGTTGAAATGGATTGGACACCTATTGCCATCAATAGATGTTTTATCGATCAATGTTTTGCTAACTAATAGAGAAAGACTGATCTTGTCTTAAATGTAAAAAAAAAAATCAAGGACATCTTTAAAAAAACATTAAGGTCAAATGAGGTATAAATTGAATTGAATGCTTTTATTGTCATTTAAACAAATATGATGAGATTTAAAGCTTCACCCTGAAGAGAACAAATAAGAATCACTAACAAATAAATAAGTATTAAATAATAAGTAGGGAATGCAAAAAGTTTAAGTTGCGATTTTAAAATTTAGAGCTTGGAGAAAACTTCCTAATAATGACTAATTAACCTAAAACAATCTCACTTATTACTCTTTATTTTGCTCATTACCTGCCATTTAAAAACCATTTTTTTCCTTTAATACATTATCTTAAATCTTAAAATGCTACGGCATGGCTCTCGCAGTGACTTTATTAGCATTTTCTTTGTTCTTGCTAATATTACAACGGGTCAAAAGGCAGACGAAAGCGTGACGGATATAGAAGATGAATCACTGATAAAAAGGGTTGATGCCCGGGCATCTCTGACTGTGAGGCAAAAAAAAAAAAAAAAGGAATGTGTCAGCGTTTAAATGGGATGACCTGAATCTTGATGGTGACCTTCTGCGGAGACAACAGCTCACGTCGTGCTCCGGGCAGGAAAATCCCTCCAGGAGGGGATGCCGAGTGGTCCGAGTCAGGCCTGGAAATGACTCCAGATCTTCTTTCCTGGAAAAAAATCAAGAACAACTTTTAAAGCACTGGTTGTTTCCTGCCTTCCAAGTAGGAACAAAGCAGCACTGATACTTTGTTGCCTTTATTTAGCCATACCTCAAGCCTCAGATCTCCCCCAAATGAGTAGAGAGCTTCATTTTGGACGTGTCATGGAGGTCGCTGAGGTTATCGTCTGTCATTAGCCAGGGGACCACGCCTGATGCACGCTGGAAGTCACTTACATCATTATTGTTATGCACAGAGCATCATTTAATCAGCGCAAAATTCCATTCCCTGACCCAGTAACCTTTGACCATTTCAGCCCAAATTTGAACAGTTTGATTTTCCCAAAATATCCGGTTTACCAATCCATTTATTCGTTCTTGAGCTATCGTAAACACGAATATACATACAGACAGACCGGATACAGACTGGATACATAAGCTCCGCCTTCTGTGCATTTCACTTCGTGACGGAGGTGACAAATAAAATAAGACTAACAGCGTCATAGGTTCAACAATTATTAATTTCTGCCTCGAATCTTACAGTTATTTGAAGCTATATGAAAATTAAATGGGTTTTTCCCTTCATCCAAACATTGCAAATTGTTATAGATTTTCATACCAGGTGGATGTACCGTATTTTCCGGACTATAAGTCGCTCCTTTCCCATTGTTTGGCTGGTCCTGCAACTAATACTCAAGTGTGACTTGCGTTTTTTTTAAGTTTCCTGACATCTGAAAAACTATTATGATAACAGATGCCAATTTTGCCTGTTGTTCTTCATTATGCTATTATTACTTAAACATATTTTTTCTCTTGGTTTCTGCTAGAATTTAAAAAAATGCTGTCTAAAAATGTAACTTAAGTTCCCATGCGACATATTTTTTCCTCTTCTTTGTGTATTATTTTTTTCTGGAGCAACTTATAGTCTGAAAAATACGGTAATAGCTTTCAATAACTCACTCAGTGCTCATCACTAGCTCATAAACTCCTGGTTGCCATTGACAGCAATAAAGTCCCAATCTATTCTATCTGAGAGGTTGCCCAATGATTTTTTGATTATTCATTTTATGAACAAATAAGAAAAAGTTACCTCAAAAGTCCACTTAGTGATTGTTAGCCTGAGGTGACATACCATTTCATCACGCGTACAGCGTACTACATACAGGGAACTTAAGTCTTTAGAGGGTGTTGGGGGGGGCGGGCTCACTTCATCATCTAAGCCTGGGGAAGATCCTGATGAAGAGGATCATGCTTATGAAGGTAAAGGAAACGAGGATGAGCATGAGCCACAGCAACCAGTTGACCGATTTCTTGGCATTTTCCTCCAAACGTTCCGACTCCGTCTTCAGCTTCTCAAAGTTGAGGTCGGCCTGATGCAACGACTGGCCCAAAGTCTACATGTTGGTGGCAGGGAAGGAGGAAACCAATCATGTAAATAACATATCTCATGGGAAAAAAATATATCCTGTAAAGCAGGGGTGTCAGACTTGGGTTGTTTCGCGGGCCGCGTTAACGTCAACTCGATTTCATGTGGGCCAGACCATTTTAGATATTATATTTAGATTTTTTTTAAATAAATTGATTAAAAGAACTGGATTAAAAGCCCTGAATATTCTGTTTTTAATAGATCTAAAACAATGTTTATTTTAGCTTTTTTTAATAAATATTTTTAGATTTTACAAAATGATTTTTGAACTAAAAACACAGAAAAAAATGATTAAAAAATTACAATTATTGATTTAAAAAGGGGGAAAATCAGGAAATTGAATATACATCTATACTCTTCATTTTAATTTGATCCTAAAACAGAAAGTCGGCCCTCATGATTTACTTTCCTGGGCCACACAAAATTATGCAGTGGGCCAGATTTGGCCCCCGGGCCGCCACTTGGACACATGTTCTGTAAAGTGTCCCTACACCCAGTTCCCAAACTCCTACTTTAAATTAGGAATAGGTCACTGACTCTTCCAATGTAATGAATTCAAGACTTGTTTGCTAGTGCTCCCTAGTGGCAGAAATAGAAACGGAATCATCTCTGATGAGTGACTGACTGGTTTGCACATGTACCTGATTGTCCTGTTTGATGATGCTCTGTGCAGCCAGAGTGTTGTTTTTTAAGTTCCTGGCCAGGTTGAGCATATCTTCAGCGATCTTCTCCTGCAAGTTGTGTTGGTGCTGTAAAATGGCGTCCAGCTCGGCGGCGGACTGGCGCTCGTCCGTAGGTAGACCCCTGAAGTGAAACAATTTAAAATATTGACCTACATCTTTTATTCCAAAAGGAATTTATTTCAATCTGTATTTTACCTTCTGTTTCGCAATTCTGTTTCTGTGGAAAATAGGGGCGGGGAAAAAAAAAAGGTTGAATCTAAAAAAAGCTGAAATTGATAACCAATGATTATTTTTCAAAATAATCAAGTCTTACCTTTGTTTGAAAAGCCCTGTAATGACAAATAGGAACCATTAGTACCATTGTAGATATCTTACAAAAGTTTACAATTACTAGGACCAAACAATAGGATTTATGTATTTTCTCGCATATACGCCGTATTTGTCGGGAAAAATAAGACTGGATCAAGGATGCGGCTTATATGCGCATAAATTAGAATTGACATGCATGAAACGCCATAACACAAGACTAAATAGAGAAAAGATCAACATAAAATGCTACCCAAAATTTATTTTGACGTCGATGAATAAAATTCAAGAAAAAAATAAACCGAGAAATTACCTAATTGCCAGAGAATACGGTAATATTTTTTTCAAAAATGTGTTCAAATGTAATCATATTTGAAACATTTTTACAGGAATTTTCATTTAAAAAGAAATAACAGTGGATATGTACAGTCAACCTGGGATTCAGGTATCGACTGTTTTTAAAAAATACACTTTTTTAATAATGTATCCATCAATAGTTGGTGCTTGCGACTGCGAGAACATTATCCCTGCAAAGAAGTATCATTCCTACCGTGCTGAGCAGCTCATCCCTCATCTCCCCCGTACATCGGGCTTTTGACTGTATATGAACAGTTTTCGTAACAGCCATTCTCTCGTTGGCTATTGTAGGGGTTGTTCCGGGTGAGAGGAATTGATTGGCAAGAGCCTTTTCAGTTGGTGATGACTGCAGGGAGAGAATAGAAATCATATATATAAATGTATTATTTTTTCATTAAATCAGACACCTTGGCAAATTAAAGTGTGATAAATTGGTGGAAACAGCGCCTCTCACCAGCTTCTCTGCTTCCAAAAGGCCTTTCAGAAAATCCACCTTTCGAGTGTATTCTGTCAGCACTTCTGGTGTGGGTTTGCTGGAGTAAACGATAGGAATAAAAAAGAACATTATTAAATAAATATGCATAATCTGTTTTAGCACCGAAGAGTCATTCACTTGATTTTACCATATTTTCTGCTGCAATTTCTATGGCTACAATTCTAGAGCAGTACATATTTCTCCCCATAAATTGTTTTTATGCCACCCTCTGAGCCAAAAACTACTCACATTAATTTACTGGAAGAAAGACACATTCATTAGATTTTAAAAAATGACAATAAAACTGGAAAATGAATGGTTCCTGGTAAAATCTGGCCGTTTTACCCCAATTTATTTGGTAAGAATAACTGGTTCACCTCATGTTTTTCCTCAAAGCCACCAGCATCTCCTCCAAGGCACCAACATACTGGAAAAGAACAAACATTTTAACATATCAACAGGCTTTTAGAGGAACCGTTTATTTATATTACAGTGTAAAAAATAACGTTATTTTGTTGTGTTTTTAAAAAGGTACCTATTGTCCTGGGGCTCCTCAATACTTAATTAATGCAAGTGTTCCTTACACCTGCTTGCTTAGTGAATTTCATTTTGTGAAGATAGAAATGTATCCAGTGTAATAATTTTAAAAAGTGCACACAACTGGGATCAATATACACGACAATTAACGTCCATTTGGGGCTACAGAAATTATTTAAAATTACTCTTAACTCCTTGACTGTTTCTGTGACGACGTGGCTAAACGACTCAGCGGCTACATACCAGAAGGCTAACAACAATCATGCTAACCTCTGCAAACTACGTCTTATACAAACTACAAATCATTGTTTTATCCTCACCCCTTGTTGTGTTACTTTACCTTTTCTAGCCTCCATTCAGCCTCACCCCGTTTTTCCGAAGCTATTGACTCACAGCGGGACAACAAGCGGACGAAGTTGATTTCCAATCTCGAAGCCATGGCAGAAAACCACTGGGCGTCGCATTCTTGTGACGTCAGTAAAACGGACAGTCTATTAAAAATTGCGATTAAGGGGTTTTAGATCCCAAAATACAATTAAATTTGTCTAAGCAGGTTGGAGTGTGTATACATATGTTTCTGTGCACATATGTATATATATGTATATACACAATATATAAATATACATATTTGTATACGTGTGTGTGTGTGTGTGTGTGTGTTTGTGTGTCTATATGTATACATTGTGCGTGTATCTGTATGTATTTATGTAAAAAGGCAAACAAGGTACGTCAAAAATGTGGTTGAATGTTTTATTTTAAAAAGTAATGCCCTCTCACAGGAGAAAATGCGAAGAAAAAAACCACAATTTACTATATTTTCATATTGGATTGTTCCAAAAGAGCAATTGCGCACTCAAGAAAGTTGAATCTCTTCAAAAAATAAGATTACAAACTGGCATATTATTCAGAATTTTTAGCACACAGCAGAAAGCCATATGTTAGAATTAATTAATTTGAACTTTAAGTTTTGGTGAAGGATTAGAAAAATAAATGCATTCCTATCGTGAATGCTATACTGTACTGAGTTTCACATTTTGAATTGGTTTTTCACTATATCAAGCAAGTGACTGTAAATCGGTGCTTTTTTTAAGTTCCAAAAACAACGTTATTTTGCCTTTTTTACCTCCAGTGCAGGTTTTAAAAGGTGAAAAAATTCATCCGCTGCTTCCAGACGACTTCCACTTTTTCAGGATGAGCTCTGCCGCATCTAGAGTTTCATCCTTCTATCATCACAAAGACAAAATTGTACCGGTTTACACACACTTGATTTGCTTGAAATTAGGGACATTTGTGCCTATTTGAAGTTTACCTTGATGAAGCAAAGACGGATGTATTTCTCAAAGGACTTGGTGGATTCCTCCCCGACAAATGCGGTAACAGGAATGGCAGCCAGTTTCTATACCAATATCACATTCATGAAAAAAAAGGTTACCGTATTTTGCTGTTTAATAACCCCCCCCCATTTAATATACCCGGTTATATTAAACAGCAGAGGTATATTAAATGGCGCACAAACGGGAAGGTACGATCCACTACGCACTCTTTATGCCGTGATGGGGTGCATCAATGTTTTGCAGACTAAAACTACTTACTGCTCAGGTTAAAACTACTTACTGCTGAATAAAGTCTGACTTGCAATTTTTATGAACTTAAGTATCTATAATTATGCCCCCATGAACACCATACAAATCTTGCCAAAAAAGCTGAGTTGCAGTTTAATATACCCGGGTATATTAAATGGGAGGTAAATTAAACAGCAAAATACGGTAACCTTTTAATATACCCCTGCCGTTTAATACATCTGGGTATATTAAACGGCAGGGGTATATTAAATGGCGCACAAACGGGAGGCTCAAAAAAGCAAAAATCATTTAATACACCCGGGTATATTAAACGGCTAAATACGGTAGTCATTTCATGATGATACAATACTGGTTATACTCACACATAGTAATAACTAATTTGTTTACCTTTTCTTTAATCATCCACTTGACAAATTTATAATCATAGGCTTCATCACTGTCCATATGTGAGAGGTCTTGATCTACAGGG